>NC_091355.1:2924445-3016945 GCF_038502225.1 Cherax quadricarinatus
CAACAAGTTGGCAGATGTGTGGGTGGAGACGATGGGTAACATGACTGTGGCTGTGAACGTCACATACCCAACTGGCTGACTGCCCAGTGTAACTCACCCTGAGCACCATCACACACCATATACGACATTCTCACCCCACACTCTTAAACAAGGTAATCACTGCTTATTAACCTCGTCAAACATGAATATGGCAATGGTCACCTGTTTCCCTCGACCCAGTAATGAAAGTTATGGCCTGACATTTATACTGACGCTTGCCTTGAAAGTTGCAGCCTCGCCTGGCTACATAATCACCACTTGTACCAGTGACCCACTCAACACATGTGGAGCGTGGTGCAGGGACCATACACTTGTGCCACAAGTATATACATCACCTGAAAGCTCCAAGCATGCATGCACACACACACACACACACACACACACACACACACACACACACACACACACACACAAAAGGTCATAAAAGGAGAAAAAAATAATTTCTCAGCACCTGCAATAAGGAGAACAAGAGACCAAATCTGTAAATCTGTCAAGAAAAAAAAGACAGAAAGGATACTCGATTTTTTTCACTTTAAAGTGATACAGGAAGTGCTACAATCATCGAAATTTAAAAACAAAATATCGAGTAAAAAAGTGAAGAGGATATGCTAGGAGCATCCCTCCGTTACAGTAACTCTAAACAGAGTGACAAATAGGTAATCGCACTTCCTACAATATAATAAAGAATGCAAGATAAAACACGGGAAGCTGATCTCAAAACTGGTCGAGCTAGTAGTAGCACCAGCGATTATTATTATGATCACGTAAAAAAAAAAAACCCACTAAAGTTGTGTGGGGTCTTTCAGCGAGGTCCTGACTGGCTGGCGACCTTCAAAGGCAGAGGTATAAAGGTTGAGCTCAAGGGTGAATATAACCTTATACACAAACTGAAGAAACTAGACTAGTTTCCTCCTCAGTTTGTAGATTAGGTGTAAACAGTTACCGCCTCTGTCATAACTTCTTATTTTAGAACTCGATGAAGGTGTAATAAATCAGTTTAAATAAAGCCACAGAGAAAATTCTACATTATTATTATGGGCAGTGCTAAACCCGTAGGGATTACACAGAGCCTGTGGGGGGATATGGAAGGCATTCAAACTCAATTCGGGGAACTCTAGCACAGATCCAATTCCTTAGATCAAGAGCCCCTCATCAGCATTAAGGAACTTCCCTTGAGGGGAGAAAATTCTAGTGGATATAATAATGAGTGAAGAGGAGGAGACAGATGATACTAAGGCAGAGGGCATAAATATGGACCAAGGTGACGAGTGGGGTCCTTCAAGGATCACCACTTGCATCTCAGATGCTTTTTAATATAAATGAACCTTTCAGTGGAAACTAAAGTCAAACATTGTTGCTAACATTAAGTTTAAGGATTCCAACGAACTGATAGTTTTTCATTTCTACAACACAGGAAATCTATACACAGCCCGGCAAAATTTTATTGGGAAGGGGAAGGCATGTTAGTAGCAAAATTATTTTTTTATGCGAGGTAAAATATATCGGGTAAAACATATGCCAGGCCCATCAGCGGGCGTGATTCATCGGTCCATTGATGTAAACATTGGCAATACTACCAACGCCAGAACATCTGTTGAGTGTAATACCTACATAGTGACCTTTAACGTTGTAATTTGCAGACTTCAGTGGATACGACAAACGTGCATTACTGAACAATGTAAATATATGCAGCAGTGATCATTAATTGTTTAATGACTTAGGTCTTGTTGATTACGGTTGGGGTATTTTAGGTTACCGTTGGTTAGCGTGTTTGTCTTAGTAGCATCCTTCAAAACTAACTTATGAGAACGTTTCGATCTGTCTTGATATTTTATTAATTGTAACTAATTCAGATCAACACAAATCGAGAGGTTGTCTCAACAAAAGCTTGTTTTGCAAAGCTAGCTAGCTAGCTAGCTAGCTCTCTCTCTCTCTCTCAGTATTGTCAGAAGCTGATCATACAGTCATCATGATGGTACTGAGAGAAGCACACTTAACATACCTAGCTGCTTTCTCACGGGTTATGTCCTCATCCTGCCACTAGTCACACTAGTCCTTCCTCCCCCCCCCACCCTCCTTTTCTAACCCTTCAATCTCTATTATATATAGTCTTACTGTTCTCTCCCTCCTTTACCTTCTCTCTCTCTCCTTTCTTCTATGTTCCCCCCTTTTCTACCTCCCTTCCACTATCTCACTAACTCGTCTTCTAGGAAGCTAATATAGAGCGCTGTATATCATCCGTTTACTAACATGACTTGTCATTTACGATGACGAGAGTGAAATTTTACGATCACTGCACAGGTGTTGCTCAGGTAAACTGCTCTCCCAGTCCTTCTGTGTTGAAGGTAACGATACCCTGGGTAGATCATGACTCCTCTTAGCTCATTTTCAGTTGTTAGCTGATCCAAGAGCTACACAGCAGCAACAGCAAAAAGTGGAAAGTACTTAGTTTATGGGCTTAACATTAGCATTAAAAAGTTTTATACCCTGACAAAAGTGTTGATCTTTTCTATTTAAGAAACACGTTAAGCCGGCAGGTAAATGTTACAAACCACTTCTTACATTCATTATATACTTATCTTGACTTTCCCATGTGTTTCCTAATATCTCTTTTACTCATTTTAAATTTTCGTTACAATTCTGTTTACTGTGGACACCAAGTTTTAGGGGCAGCCACTATTTACTAATCTAATCGCCACACCAATCAAGTGAGAGATTATTTAGACTGCCATATAGTTATATGAGGGGGGGGGGCAGAGCGCCCTGTTGCTGTAGGCAGAGCGCCCTGTTGCTGTAGGCAGAGCACCCTGTTGCTGTAGGCAGAGCGCCCTGTTGCTGTAGGCAGAGTGCCCTGCTGCTGCAGGCAGAGCGCCCTGTTGCTGTAGGCAGAGCGCCCTGCTGCTGCAGGCAGTGCACCCTGTTGCTGCAGGCAGAGCGCCCTGTTGCTGTAGGCAGAGCGCCCTGTTGCTGTAGGCAGTGCGCCCTGCTGCTGCAGGCAGAGTGCCCTGCTGCTGCGGGCAGAGTGCCCTGCTGCTGCGGGCAGAGCGCCCTGCTGCTGCGGGCAGAGCGCCCTGTGTGATTTATGTGATCGGTTTCAAGGGTTTTTCTTCCCTTTGCAGTCTGGTTGTACATGTTAATGGCTTCTGCTCAGATTTCACTATAATGGTTGGTGCTGTCCGCCGGATCAGGCTACTCGCTGCTTATCTGAAGCCCATGTGGGCAATTCAGCTCAAGCAGCAGTGAGGACTCTAGCCCAGGCGTTTCCAACCTGGGGGTGCAAGCACCCCCAGGGGTGCGAGATGGCATTTCAGGGGGGTGTTCCAAAGAGTCCTATTGAGTTCAATTTGTTCACCCGTATTACTGTATTTAGTTCAATTTGCGATTCAAAAATTAGAAATTTGACTTCATCTTCAAATGTGATATTACTTTTGCAGGGGTGAAGCAGTAATCAAACATTTCCCAGGAGTGCGGGGCATATACAAGATTGGTAACACCGTCGTAACCCCTATCTGCCACTCCCCAGACAACTACCTAACTTGACCACACTGGGTCCTACTGCCCTCTGCGAAAATATTTCACTTAAATAAATTAACTTCAAATTTTTCCTTGGAAAAGTGCAGAAGTGCCACCAGGCAGCGCTGAATGATAGTACACTGAGGCAGATCATGTGCAGAAGTGCCACCAGGCAGCGCTGAATGATAGTACACTGAGGCAGATCATGTGCAGAAGTGCCACCAGGCAGCGCTGAATGATAGTACACTGAGGCAGATCATGTGCAGAAGTGCCACCAGGCAGCGCTGAATGATAGTACACTGAGGCAGATCATGTGCAGAAGTGCCACCAGGCAGCGCTGAATGATAGTACACTGAGGCAGATCATGTGCAGAAGTGCCACCAGGCAGCGCTGAATGATAGTACACTGAGGCAGATCATGTGCAGAAGTGCCACCAGGCAGCGCTGAATGATAGTACACTGAGGCAGATCATGTGCAGAAGTGCCACCAGGCAGCGCTGAATGATAGTACACTGAGGCAGATCATGTGCAGAAGTGCCACCAGGCAGCGCTGAATGATAGTACACTGAGGCAGATCATGTAACTGCCAAAATACTTGCCCGTTAAAGTACATATATAAAATCTCTCCAAATTATATACGGCTAAGACACACATCTTTACATGTAAACATTCTTAGTTGGACAGTAAAATATTTCACTCACGGTCCATTCCTGGGCGACGAGTTGTATGGTTCTCTCTCTCTTCATCTGTTAATAGTATTTAATTAGCAGTAGATACCCAGGAGGTGAGAACTGTGGGTTGTATCCTAGAGAGAGGATGGAAGGACCAATATGTAAATATGAGTCAAGTAGACTGCTCAACTTCCCTGGGGATTAATCTAAAGAAAGAACGCTCCTTTCAATATATAAAACCTTTGAGTTATTTTTTCCACCATTTTAAATTTAAAACGCATACAAATGCACAATAAAAATGTCACGAATTAACGTAGTCTTAACTAATGTAAATCAGATTTAATGATCAGGCCGGCAGTGGAGCACAGCTATGTTGGAGTGCATGAAGCGAGCACCAGTAGCGCCTGGGGAAGGCTTGGTCTGGGGTCAGGTCTCGGGGCGAAGTATCCCCGAACCATTTATGGGTAAGTATAGGCTTCACATACCCATGTCTGCACCATCAGTGGTGAAGCAAAGATATAAGAGTATAAAATGAAGAACTACAGTAGGCCTATACGAAGAAAGTGCAGCTTTCAACCAACCATTCTCATTCATATATCTGTCAAACCTGCTTGTAATATTACCCCAAGTGGCCGCCTCGATGATAGTTTGTGAGGTTCTCTCATCTACAGTTATTTTAATACTTTTTCCACACTTTCCAAATCTAACTGTATCCATCTTGAATTCATGAAACACTGTGTGTGTGTGTGTGTGTGTGTGTGTGTGTGTGTGTGTGTGTGTGTGTGTGTGTGTGTGTGAGTGAGTGAGTGAGTGAGTGAGTGAGTGAGTGAGTGAGTGAGTGAGTGAGTGAGTGAGTGAGAGAGAGAGTGAGAGTGAGAGTGAGAGTGAGAGTGAGAGTGAGAGTGAGAGTGAGTTGTAGCGTGATCTGTCCCTCAGCCGGGAGACGATGTAATAACTTCGTCTCCAGACTAATTAAGTTTATTCAGGTATACACAAATACAGTTACATACATTATCATACTTAGCAGCATATGTGTAGAGAGCCTGGAATAACCCAAAAAAGTCAGTGACTTATTTCCAATGGGGTCCTTCACTGAGGGACTGATTACCTCAAAGTCATTCTGATCTTCAACATTCTTCTCTGTATTAGACTGGGGAAGCCACTGGCTGGCGAAACGTTTCCACAAAGGTACCCAAGTGTTGCACAAGTGTGTAATTCATCATCTTGTCGGGTCTCTGAGCACTGAACCATTTATCTCTATTACTGTGTGATGTAGCAGTAAAGCAGAAGTCACGTGTTCTGTAGTGTGTATCGAAGCTGGAGTCAGCTATCATAAAACCAACAATGTACTGGGCACCCCTTCAAGGTCGACTCCCAAAACAACTGGTACATTCTGCCAGCGCCAACCTTTGCTATACCATAAATACATCTGTGGTAGAGGTCGCACCCTCACTTCAAACCAGATTAGATTTTGCTAGGAAAGCTGTAAGTTTACTCTGTACCCACATATATATCCTATGGACGGTAGTACAAGAACAGGTGTTCCACATCCTGGATAAATATTTAGTTTATATTTCAACTAACAAGCAAAATTTAGGATATTTTCTTAAAATGTCTGGTCTCTCATTATACTTCAGTTGTTTACACATGAAAGCCGCACTATATACAAACAATAAGACGAGCTTAGAAACTATATGTTCCTGATATTTTCAAAACCCTGCCAGATCATTTAACAGGAGCAAATAGCAACCAATCCTCTTAAGCAAATTAATTTCTTAATGACTCAAAAAGACAATTTAAAAAATAAAAAGGAGGGTGACACTTATACTATGAACGTAAGTCTTGTGGTGTATTCTATTCCCCAGTCTCCTCTTTGTTTCCCAGTTTTACACTACATTAAAACTAGTCATGGGACGATACCAGAGCGTCTGCAAATACCGATACCATTAAAATTAGCCTATACCCAGTGGTACCGATAGTTTGGCACACCCCTTAATCAAAACAAAATGAATCAAGAGGGAACAGTAACACAATGAAACAAGAGTAACCAAGGTGTAGGTAGCCAGCTCACAAGTGAGAGTAAAGGTACACAAAACAACGTAGTGATATGTTATAACAAAGGTTTACGCTGTTGCGCGTCTTTTTCATTCAAGAGCAAGCACAAGAAATTTAGTGCGTGCGTGTGCTGTGTGTGTGGAAGGGGGGGGGATGAGGGGGCGAGAAAAACAAAGCTGTGAAGGTAAACCAGATTTACTTTGGTAATTCCAAGCCTCTCTGATGAGAATAATCATCATTCATCTATGATGAGTGGCAGACCTTAGTGTTTTGTATGGATAAACTAAGATGCTAGACGATAGCTAAGCTGGGGAGAGGAAGTCAAAGAAAAGAAATTAAGACAGGATGCTAACTTAGATATGACTGCCAGACAGATGCATCATACAAATTTATACTTACATTCGGTATACACTTATCCACTTTTAATTATATTCCTTAACAGTTGTTGATACTGTAATATTTTCTTTCAAATTTGGAAGGTCTATTCAAAGACCGAGTAGCGGGATCGATGTTCGCCTAAACCATTAACAGATGTAACAACCATTAACAGATTTAACAACCATTAACGGATGTAAGAGAGGCAACATACATACAAGTACAGATAAAAAAAATATATATATAAAAAACTGCAGAGAAGAAAAACAATAATATTTAATATTGAGGGTACATAAAGGTGGACGTGTGATGACTGCGCAAGCATAATGAGTGAATTCACCTTAACTAGTTTGGAAAGTTATGGAAAGTCTGAGGGAGTATAAATGTTTAGTAACTCGAGAGGGGGGACAAACTGACACTCTAGACCTACAACACACTTAACTTTAGCAATCTTGTTATACCTGAGCTCATCCACCCATACACAACACACATACATACGTCTTAGTATACAAGCTAAGTTTACTTTACCCATATCTCAGGAATTAATATATCTTTAATGCTGTGTCTAGGCGGATTACAGGCAGCAGGTTGGAAAAAATTAACCATTAAGGAAGATACCAACCTTTTGTTATTCTAGTGTGAAAAGTAAGCCTCTTAAACATATTGCACTCAGACAAGACCACAGTCCACAGTATTGGTAAGAACGTCACGTAATAAGCAATATCCTTAACTGTACTTTACATTTAGCAATGTTGATTGTTTAAAATTTTACTTATACAGAAGTTAACCCGATATGTAAGGTACATTAACTAAGCTTTATAGTTTCTTGGGTGAACAGTAAAGTAACTAACTTAGAGAATGAACATATACTCTTTCGTACTGTCATGAACACGCAAGACGACGGGTAGATTTTACAAACTTTTACTTACAGTCATTATACACGTAGGATTATTTTACCTTGATCGTCAATAGTTTTTATTCGTATAATATTTTCTTTCGGATTTAGGCGGCGTGATGTCAGACTAGGCTGCAGGGTCGATGATCACCGGAATTAATATACAGGCCTCAAACCTAACGTGCGCGAACATCCCACGTACAACACATTGAAAAAAAAATTACTCCTACCAATTATGGAAGGAAAATTAAATAAATGTATAAAGAACAGCATGGTAGCAGGAGCGGCTAAAACGCAGCAGATACTAGTGAAGAAAATCAATGTAGGATGAAGAGGCTGGGTTTGTTGTGGCGTGTTTTATAGCGCGGCTCGCTACTACCTCTCTTCTCTCCACCCACCAACATCCTGGAGGCTCGCCTAATAAGGCATTCATCACCAAGCTACATGCCTTTGACTTACCAGCGACCAGTCTCTAGGGTAGTTCTACTTTCGTTGCCATATATCAGGCCACACATCCTGGTTGACTGGCTGATTATGCAGCAGCCATAGCCCTACATGCTCATTACAACCTTGCTGATCTGTCATCTACTACAGGAAGTGGTCTAGTTTCCACTTGAAAACGTATACACTTGTTGCAGCAATATTCTTACATGTGCTGGTGAAAGACTGAAGACTCTTGGAGCACACATGTTGACAGTTTATATCTTACATGTAACCTTACAACAAGCTAACAGTAGTAGAGTAAGTCTTGTAAAGTTTACTTCCAACCATCCTGGTAAAGGGCTCTTGATCCAAATATATGTAGCTACCCTTCTCTTACTAGGATTAAACCTGATTACCTACAATTCCTTACGAGTCTAGCGCTTTCCCCATCACAATTATACCGTAATTACAAAGTGGGCTTGAGATATACAGTTTAGCAGTACTAAGCATTTGTGAGCATCAAGGTGAGATAAAAGTTGTGTGAAGTTGACAAGATTTATCTATGCCACCCTTGCTGAAGGCTCTCACTGCCTTCCATTATAACCAACTATCACTGCACATCTCTACTCACAAATTACAGTATTACATTATTATTATGGTATTACATTATAATCACAGAATTACATTAATGTTATTACTTCATTACATTATTATTATTATTCTACATTACACTGGCCAACAAAGGTTTCAGACTGTAAAAAAAAAAAAACTTTTCTAACGAATTTTGCGAAACTGAATTCAAATCTGAACTTAGTTTTGTTCCAACACGTAGTTTCTGTGAAATAGAACACCATGGTGAAGGATTCCACCAAGCTAACCATCATGGATGTGGCATGCAAAGAGTACGTAACCTTTATTCGGCGCATGGACACACCCTCATTTACAGGCTATCTCCCCCAACCAGCGAACCAGGTTGCTAAGAGTTGATGATGGGGCCCCATCGTTCAACTAGTGACCAGGTTCTAGCCAATAAGAAGGTGGGATTGACAATCGCAGAGGTTATGTGGATACCGCTCTCCTGTCTGCCCTTGTCATTCCCACTCTAGAGCTGGTTGAAGCACGGTCTGCTATCTTGTGGCTTCTATTTCTGCTTTGCTTACCGTGGAGTGCACTATATTTATCACTGTACATAGTGTACATATTGCTGTTATAATTGGTGAAGGATAATATAAGTCTAAACTTTTTCTACTGTGTTTATTTGCTCCCATTACACCTGGGATAACAGGCCATTTGAAATCCTAGGTTGTAATAATGGAGAAGAGATACCAGTGAAACCTGAGGATCAGTCTGATGGTGGACCAGTGCGACACTGGCGCGGGAGAGCCATACTGAACACAAAGCCTGACAAATGTTATGTAAATATGTTCGACTGTACTAAAGCAATATTTTATATGCACACACACACACACACACACACACATATATATATATATATATATGTCGTGCCGAATATGCAAAACTGGTCAATTAGCAAGAACTCATTTAAATTTAAGTTCTTTCTGAAATTTTCTCGTATACGTTTAAAGATATATTTTTTTCATTGATGTTAATGTGAAAATTCACAATTTTGCACCAAAAGAATCTTAGAAAACTTACCTAACCTTATTATAACAAGCGCAATTTATTTTAGCCTAACTCAACTAAATATATTTTAGATTTGTTTACAATAATTTAATACTAAACCAACCCAGTGAGATATATTTTTTTCATTAGGCTCAGAATGATTTTGGAGAAATTATTGCATACACAAATTTTCACTTGTCCTATATGGCAAGATGAGCGTTGCTATTTAAGCCAAGATCGCAAGTTCTGCCTATTCGGCACGACATATATATATATATATATATATATATATATATATATATATATATATATATATAGGAAAGATTAATTTTGTCATTGCATGCACCACACCTATCATAGGTATTATGCAAAGATATTAAGTAAAATATATATGAAAAATATCTTAACGCGTATCTTAATCATATAATGATCTGCTTAATGACACGTTAAGAACATCTTAAAAACTGCCAATATTGAATTGTCACAAAAAACAAATTCAATTAAGTTAGATATCGTGTATGTGATAAAGCACTTGGCTTACCACAGTTCGAGTGCTGCTGCTGACACGTATTTTCAGTCAATAAGTATATATTGTCTGGTGCAGTTATCTCTGATGTTAGCACCTCTGCCAGCAGTGTTTACTGAAAGGTCTGGCATTTCAGTATTTGCTAGACTTGGCTTGCTGATACTTCGGCTTTCTCTACTGGTATTGGGTCTTGGTCAGTTTGAACTCCTGACAGTGAAGAGTTGAGTGGGTGGGTGGATAAGTAGTGGTACTGGAAGAGGAGGAAGAGGAGGAGGAGGAGGAGGAGGAGGAGGAGGATGGTGGCTCTATGACTGTAGGGGATGTCTGTTGGTAGTCGGGTAAGTAGGTAAGAGAGGTAGAGTGAATGGGAGAGTGGAGTGTGGGATGGGATTTTTAAGTCTAGGAGGTTGAGAGGAATATTCAATTAGTTTATTTTTAAATCAGGGAACTGACGGGCAAAATAAACAAGGGGCAATGAAACCACCATAAGTGTTCCATTCAGCAGCTGCGGCAACTTCAAGGGTTTCGTTCCAACACAGCTGGAGTTACTATTATTAGGAATTAACATCTCTCACCATGGCCTATCTCATACACAGTAAGCAATAAATTTTATGACAGTTTCCATCACATAACGGAACAAAGATTATATATGGGAAAGAAAAGAACAAGAATGGGGAAGAGGTGGAGAGAAATATAGACTATATTATATACCTAATAAAACAAACATCAATACGGAAACAATGCATATTCACTATTGCAATGGCTTCTTCACATTTTAAAACATAATATGAACAAGAAAATATTCTTGGGAGGCGGTGGGGGATTTAGGAGGCGGTGGAGGGGACCGGATGGTGAACATTGTTCAAGAGGATCATTAATTTCCTGGGTACAGAAATTAGCTGAGAGAAGAGTGGAGAGGTGGAGTGTCTCCACACCATTATCAAGGACGCTGGGGCTGCCCCTCCATACCTCTCCTATCATCCATCCACCCAAAGATTACTTATCACATGATATCACTGCTAGTTGTTAAACATTGTAACACCGACTATATTGGTAATAAAGTCACACTCATGTTAAATGATCGCCTCTGACCTATTGTACGTCAATAACGTTCTTCGACGCATCTCCTGACTTTATATATAAAACGGGAAATGTATAGGACAGCGTAAAAAGGTTTACAATATATTGCTTATTTTTTCTTATTGGCTGACAGATCTATCGACGAGACTTAACATTTAACATCAATAAAATATATTAATTTATAATGGTTGTCGAATAAGAAAAGTCGACAAGTTCAACTCACAAGGCATACACGCAACAGTACGTCAAGACATACACGCAACAGTACGTCAAGACATACACGCAACAGTACGTCAAGACATACACGCAACACAGTACGTCAAGACATACACGCAACACAGTACGTCAAGACATACACGCAACAGTACGTCAAGGCATACACGCAACAGTACGTCAAGACATACAGGCAACACAGTACGTCAAGACATACAGGCAACACAGTACGTCAAGACATACACGCAACACAGTACGTCAAGACATACAGGCAACACAGTACGTCAAGACATACAGGCAACACAGTACGTCAAGACATACAGGCAACACAGTACGTCAAGACATACAGGCAACACAGTACGTCAAGACATACACGCAACACAGTACGTCAAGACATACACGCAACACAGTACGTCAAGACATACACGCAACACAGTACGTCAAGACATACACGCAACACAGTACGTCAAGACATACACGCAACACAGTACGTCAAGACATACACGCAACACAGTACTTCCAATGACACAGTTACACTAACAGATGTTTAAGGATAAAAAAAATGGAGTGTATGTATCTATGCTTTAAGAAAATTTTCGATGGCGTTGTCCATTAAAGAATAATTGGGAAACTACGAAAATATTGAAAAAAATGAAAAGGAAAAATACATGAAAAACTGTTACCGAGGATGAATGTTTAAGAAGAAAAATGAAATGTTGATGAGGAAAATGTGAGCAGCGGGGAGTCACATGGCTCAATAATATTAAAAACCTGTGTTTATGCATCACTCTACAAGGATACTGTGCACAATATGAAAAAAAAACTACATTAGTTAAAAATCATCAACGATAAAACTAAGTAAATGGAAAGAACGATGGATGATGGACTTTAATGTGGATAAATACTATGCAATAAAAAAGTGAGAAAGCGAAAACAGGCCGCAAAAGGAATATAAATTGTGACCAAATATAATTTTAATATATATATATATATATACACACACACACACATCCAAGAGTTATTAACATTAGCCGCTGGTAGACATACAAATGGAATCGTGAAAAAAATCATATATGCTACATTGGTAGTAATTTTTAAAATACTGTAGCTGTTCACAATTTATGTTAAAAATTAAAAAAAAATGCAACGGTGCGTGGTGCTTACACCTAAAACCCGGTGGATCAAGATAAAGAATCCAAAGAACTGTAGAATGACTAGAAACCCAAAATTATTGCCAGTAAATTGGTAGATAGTACACATCCAGGAAGGTAGTATCGTCCTCTCATAGAAATATGAAGCGTAGTCTGGTAAACGTTTTGCACTCTTCACAGGATTGTTGTTCATTTCTGTCCAATGAGCATTTAAGATGATAGATAAATATTGCAAACTTCTACTGACATTTAATATACTGTTCTCTGTACTTTCCTTTATGTTTCTTAATAGTTGTTATCTGTGGGTTGTTGCCGTTTCAATTTATGACTGAGCCACCGGAATGATGATCCCTTCAACTTAAAAGTACTTTCTTTATGCATACCAACACGTGAGGAAACAGGAAACAAAGTAGAAGCATAAGCGGTGACTGGCTGGGTCTGCCCTCACACACACATAGTAACAAGTGTTAGTGAGGGGTGCCACTCAGCCAGGCACTGAACCCCCACAACTTCTCCCACTTGGGGACTTCTTACTTTCTCTTAACACACACTCCAGCACTTGGCACGTCTTACTTTCTTGTTGCACCGTGAGTGTTGAGGGTAGTTATGATGAGCAATCCTAGAGTCCTCTTATTTTACCTCACTCCCTTGTGGTTATATTACCACCTGACTCACTACTTCAGCTATCTCCCACTAATGCTGAACAAATACCGTCAAACATGTTTTTGGCATAGTTTTTTTAATCAATTTATATTATTATTATAATCAAAAAGAAGCGCTAAGCCACAAGGGCTATACAGCGCTGCAGGGTAGGGAAGGAAGCAAGGGAATTGGATGGCAGAAGGGAGGGGGGATGATCAGCAGGGTACAGAAAACAGCGGGGCAGGGGATAGTACGGGGGTAGAGGGTAGCAAGAGATACAAGTAGAAAGGGCTGAAAGTATCAAAATTTGTGGAGTAAGTCAGTCGTTGTCAAAAAGTCAATGAGAGAGTCCGGATGAAAGGTGGGTCCATCAGCGAGAAGGGAAGGTAAAGAGAGAGCAGCGGGGCGAAGACGACGACAGAGGTAAATTCTGCGTGCTCGTTGATAAAGTGGGCAGTCCAACAGAATGTGGCTGACTGATAATGGAGCTTGGCAATTCTCACAGAGAGGAGCAAGACGCCTCTCCATGAGATATCCATGAGTAAGACGAGTATGGCCAATGCGAAGACGGGAGAGAGTAGTCTCCCAACCTCGACACTGGTGATAAGAAGACGGCCAGTAACCTATACTCGGTTTAATAGACTGAAGTTTGTTGCCGAGCATAGTAGACCAACGTTGTTGCCAACGGGTGTGAAGGTGGGAAGATATTACAGCAAAATAGTCCGTACATGGAATACCTCTATAAGAAACTGGTAGGTCATGTACTGCTGACCGCGCAGCAGTGTCTGCCTGTTCATTGCCCTGTACGTCAACATGACCAGGGACCCAACAAAAAACAATATCTTTATGCTTAGTAAAGATGCGGCGTAGCCAAAGTTGGATACGGAGGACTAAGGGGTGAGGTGTATCAAATTTTTGTATAGCCTGTAAAGCACTAAGGGAGTCTGAGACAACCACAAATGATGACACAGGCATAGATGCAATACGGATAAGTGCTGTAAGGATGGCATATAATTCAGCAGTAAAAATACTAGCTGAAGATAGTAAATGCCCTTGTACGACGCTGTCCGGAAACACTGCTGCGAATCCTACGCCGTCAGAAGACTTAGAGCCATCTGTGTACACAGCAATGGCATGAGAATGAGAGTGAAAGTGGTCAAGAAAAAGAGAGCGGGAAGCGACCGTAGACAGTTGGGCTTTCGAGCAAGGGAGGGAGAAAGAACAGACTCGAACAGCTGGAACTTCCCAGGGGGGTAGGGAAAAGTGTGATGCTACATGTACATAGAAAGGTGGTAGTTGAAGAGAAGACAAGAGCGAATGAAGGCGAAGAGAGAAGGGACGGAGTAAGCAGGGGCGGCGAACAAATAAAGAATGTCTACTAATATCAGTGACCATTCTATAAATGGAAGGATTGCGGAGATCATGAGAGCGTACATAGTAGCGCAGGCAATGGGCATCACGGCGATCGGATAAGGATGGAACGTTCGCTTCTGCATAGAGGCTTTCGACAGGGGAAGAGCGAAAAGCACCAAGGCATAAACGTAATCCTTGGTGATGAATGGGGTTAAGGCTAGAGAGAGTAGCAGGAGATGCCGCTGAATAGATCTGGTCACCATAATCAAGTTTCGATAAAATAAGGGTGGAATGTAGGTGAAGGAGGGTTCGACGATCAGCTCCCCACGAAAGATGAGCAAGGGTTTTAAGAAGGTTCAGCCGGCTGTGACAAGTTGCCTTCAGAGAGGTAATGTGAGGTTTCCAGGATAACCTACGATCAAAGAGGAGGCCCAGAAACTTGACTGTATCACGTTCAGGGATACGTGAGCCATAGAGGTACAAAGGATGATCAGAGATGACAGAGCGTCTAGTGAAAGTGATTTGGTGGGTTTTAGTGCTGGAAAATTTAAACCCATGTGTGGTGGCCCAATTGGAAACACGGTCGACTGCATGCTGGAGAGAAACTGTAAGGAGGTGACAGTCAGCGCCTGCACAGGCAATAGCGAAGTCATCAACATAGAGTGATGACCAAATATTTGATGGAAGACTAGAGGCCAAATCATTAATAGCAAGGAGAAAAAGTGTTGTGCTCAGAACACATCCCTGGGGGACACCTTCAGCTTGGATAAAGTCCGGGGAGAGCACATTATTAACCCGAACACGGAAATGCCTGTCAGTTAAAAAGTTCTTAAGGAAGGATGGTAGATTGCCTCGAAGGCCTAAGGAGTGGGCTTGGGCTAAAATATTATACCTCCAAGTTGTGTCATATGCCTTCTCAAGATCAAAAAATATGGCAATAACTGAGTGGTTATTCGCAAAGGCATTACGAACATACGTATCCAAGCGCAGTAAGGGGTCTATGGTAGAACGTCCCTTACGAAAGCCATATTGACGAGTGGAGAGACTGTTGTGTGTCTCTAAATACCACACTAAACGTCTATTTACTAGACGTTCCATTACTTTGCAAACTGCACTGGTAAGAGCAATGGGACGATAGTGGGAGGTTTCATGTCCCGTAGTGCCTGGTTTGCGGAAAGGGAGAACAATGGCGGATTTCCACAGCTGTGGAAGAACTCCTTGTGACCAAATAAGATTGTAAAGGCGTAATAGGACTGCAAGGGCTGACTGATGTAAATGTTGTAGCATACGAATATGAATGTCGTCGGGCCCAGCTGCCGATGATCGACAAGCTGAGAGTGTTGCCTCCAGTTCTTGAAGTGTAAAAGGCACATTATACTGTTCTTCTCTGAGAGAAGAAAAGTCCAAGGGTGCTAACTCTCTGGCAGACTTTGAGGAAAGAAATGAGGGGCATAGATGGAGTCCCTGAGAAATACGGACCAGATGATTGCCAATTTCATTGGCAACATCTAGTGGGTTTGCTATATCAACACCGGCAACCCGCAGAACAGGAGCCGGGTCAGGAGAATATTTACCACTCAGTTTTCGTACTTTTTTCCAGACTGCACTCATAGAGGAAGCAGAGGTGATGGTGGAGACATAATCTCGCCAGCAAGTGCGTTTAGCGTCACGGATGACACGGCGAGCGATCGCACGCTTCTGTTTAAAATCAAGGAGTCGCTCTGTGGTTCTATTGTACCGGTACCTGCCCCATGCAGCGCGTTTCAAACGTACTGCACGAGCACAAGCAGGAGACCACCAAGGCACGCATTTCTGAGAATGCCTGCTCGAAGTTTGGGGTATAGAATGAGAAGCTGCGGTGAAAACGGAGGATGAGAATAGGTGTAAAAGCTCATCGATGGAGGACGAAGAAGGAACCTCTTTAAAAACAGTCAGGTGTGAGTAAAGGTTCCAATTTGCCCGATTAAATTGCCAGCGTGGGGTGCGAAGAGGTGGCGAATATGAAGGGGAAGTAAGAATGATTGGGAAATGATCACTGTCATGTAAGTCCGGGAGAACAGACCAAGTAAAGTCTAATGCGGCGGAGGAAGAGCAAACTGAGAGGTCGATGCAAGAGAGAGTATGAGTCCGAGGATCAAAATGGGTGTGAGTACCTGTATTTAAAACATGGAGGGGGTGGGTGGCAAGAAAAGCCTCTAACTGAATTCCACGGGAATCACAGTGAGACCCTCCCCAGAGGAAATGGTGGGCATTAAAATCACCAAGTAACAGAATTGGTGGCGGTAATGACGAAACAAGGAAGGCAAAATCCGGAATAGATAATGCCCGAGAAGGAGAGAGATATAAAGAACAGAGCGTATACCACCTATGTAAGTGGATACGGGCTGCTGTGTAATGCAGCGAAGTATGAACAAATAGCTGAGGGATCACCTTTCGAACTTGTAACCGATGTCCTGCTATATAAACTGAGGATGGGAGTTCTCGGCTGTCAAAAGTTAAACGAGCCACATTGCTAGGGTATCGTCTCCGCCCACGGGCAGGAAGAACGTAAGTGTCTACCTTGAGGATTGGGAGATCTTGGAGTTCCAGCTGTTCTAGAATGTCGGTGCCACATGTCTGGAAATTTTGTTGAACTATGGTATGGGGCAGAATAACGGTACCACTACAAGAATTGAGGGAATGATGTTTTTCAAGGGTGACAGGAACAGTATCTATATGGGAAAGACGAGAGAGCTCACGAGCCTGGGTAGCATTCTGTACGGTAATGATGCGCGTACCGCTCTTAAGAGCATGAAAAGAAATATCTTTACCAACATGGCGTAGGAGTGCCTTGCCAATACTATGGTCAGAAAGATAGGCAGTAGAGGAAGTTGGTCGTAAAGTGAAGAATTTAGTCCACTGTTCAGTCTGAAACTGAGCGTGGAAAGGTAGTGAAGGACGTGTCGATCTTTTCTGAGAAGAACGAGAAGGTGAAGGTGGAGAAGTATCATCAGCAGGTAATTGTCGTTGACGTTTAGGCGTGGGACCAGAGTTGGTCCGACGTGGAACGGGTCGGCGATTTGAAAATTGCCGCACCGTAGAGGGAGAGGCCGGAAGCATAGTCAGAGGAGAGCGAAGGTCTGATAAATCGAAGGAGTCAGTCGAGGCCTCAGTACCTGAAGCAGGTGAGGAAACAGCACCGGCAATAGGTACAGAGGCATGAGGAATGTCTGAAGAGTGGTCCAAAGACGAGGCGGGGTCAGAACGGGGTGCGGTATCAAGAAGGGGCCCGGGGGTAAAAGGTTCATGGACTAGGGCTGCCATGGTTAGGTTACTTCTTTCTTTTTGTTTTTAAGAAAAAAAAAGAAAGAAGAAAAGAAAATAAAAATAAAAAAAAGAAAAAAAAAGGGGGGACCGGGGAGGGATAGTTCCTAGGAGGAATGAAAGGGCCAGAAATCTCCCTCCGCGCCCAAGAGGACTCGACACCGCTAGTAGCGCAGATGCAGCATGGAACCCGTGCCATACCCTACCCTTCATGCCAGTAAACCAGCAATCTGGGATAGCAACCTCACATCTGCCGAGCTACCTCGGTGGACAAAAGAGAGGGCGGCCGGATATCCGCCACAAAGCATACCTCCTTCAGCCACCACCCCCGGAATCCGAAAGGTGGCTTCCAGAGATACACCCGTCGCCCAAAAGACACCCAAAGCTACTCCGGGATACCGGAGAGGGATCGGGACATCCCTAGGCAATCCAGATTCCACGGCAAACTACGCCACCGCCAAGAAACCTCAACGGAATGGGATCGACCCCGGTGTCCTTTCCTCTACCTAGGAACTAGCGTGCCTGTGGGAGAAATCCCAAAGGACAAAAAGAGGAAGGGCAAAAGGGAGGAGTGGGGAGGAGGAGGAGGAAAGGAAAAAGGGGAGGATGGGGAGGATGGGATAGGGGAGGGGAGATTGGGGGGTAATTAGGTTCGGTCTGAGGAAGAAGACCGATAGGTCTAATTCCTCAGACCAAGAGCCTCTTCACCACGCCAAGGAGCCCCCCTTGAAGAGGAATCAATTTATAAAATGTGCTTTTATTTGTCGTTGTGCATGCGCATGCTGAGCTAATGGTCGAGCAGGAGCAACATGACAGAATCACTGAACCTGCTAGTACATCAAAATTGATACAAAAACAAAATGGCATCCCCACTTTGATATATAACCAGTCTTCGCTTCGCACATAACGAAATTAATATTTACAACACCCCGCTGCTAGATATTACCCTCACGTAAATGTATTTTTAATATTGGCGGTTAATTTATATATCTGCTAATTTAAATATCTGCTAAGATTGCTGAAATATAGACGCATAAATATGCTTTAGAAAATGTTGTATTCAGAGGATAAGTTAAAACAAATGAAGACTGGTGATGTGAGTGACCCGGCCACCTGCGACTTCTGGAGCTACACGAGAAGATGAGCCTCTACACTCCACCACATCCGCTACTGGGCAATTATAAAGCTGGGTTAGGAGAATAACTCTTAAGTTATCCTGCCAGTTGAACCAGAATGAACTTTGTGAAACATGCACCACACAGCCACCTCAATGGAGAAACCCACAACTCAACTCTGCGGCGAGGTCTTCAGGACAACAGCAATATATACTAAAGGCAGATCTTACAGTCCACATCGTGACCTATCAAGAGAGAGTCTGGATGTGGCTCCCTCTACTTCTGTGTACACAGCTGATGCAAGAATACAGAAGCAAAAGTCTCTCTCCCTGCACACTCCCTCTGGTCACATTGATATAAAATATAATCAGGCAGCTTGGTAAAAGACTGTTTCGAGGTTAAAATTCTCTCAGATATTCAAATGGGGTAATAATAGTTTCAGCAATCTACATAATAATGGTTCCAGGAATCATCAATACATAGACTGACAAATACAGGGCAGTGCAGGTATCTGTATACTTCATGTAGGTAGAAGTTTATTGTCTTAGTTGTCTTACAAACTGAGGGCCAGGAAAGACCAGGTATGATGCCAGAGTGCAAAACATTTAACAGATTTCTGTTTCACACACTTCTTCAGGAAGGAAGTACCTCCCTCCCTGGATGGTTACTGCCTAAACACCTATAGTACAACTTTTTCTTTAGATATACAAAAAGTATCAGTGTCAAAGATTTTAATCTACATAAAACCCCAGCTACACTAAAAGCTTCACGGCATCCTGACTCTTTACCTTCAAGTCACTCACCTCCTTCACTCACTCTTATTCAGTCACAGTGGGTGGCACGTTATCACCTCCCTCACTCACTCTTATTCAGTCACAGTGGGTGGCACGTTATCACCTCCCTCACTCGCTCTTATTCAGTCACAGTGGGTGGCACGTTATCACCTCCCTCACTCACTCTTATTCAGTCACAGTGGGTGGCACGTTATCAGAGTAATTGTTCCACCTCATAAATGTCTGACCTCTTAAGAGTTCATTTACCTGCTCTTGCAGCGTTAATACCAAATTACGGTTAATTAATGCCGGATTTAGCTGATCATAATCTGTGAAATATCTTCACTTATGGCTTCAGCCTTAAACTGTACTTAAATGTACGTAATCACATACGATGTTCTTAATGCACCAATTATCATCACATGTTGAAGACTTCCATCAGGTTATTTTTCCTTGATGAATGAATTAAAAACTCTGGCCATGATGAGTCTCTGACCTGACCTTACACTTATCTTCTCGTCCACGGACAAAACTCCTGCAAACTTCCAGCAAACTCTGTGCACACGCTTGACGAGTCCCGCGATTCTTCTACATGTGAAGACTTCTGGGAATCTTAAGGAACGCGCCAGTTCCCCCAGTCTTCTAATATGTTATTTTTCCCCTATAATCTACCTTGTCCAGAATTACTATCGCATTTACTGTGTTATCGTAAGGTGAAGTCCAGGATCTTTCCTTAATTCATGGTATAACTTAACAAATCTTTGATGACAATTGTATTGTAAAGGCCAGACCTTTGCTCAGACCTTTACAACCTCTACAGACCTTCACAACGATAATTATGGACAAGGCAGATTATAGGGGGGAAAATAAACATGATATTTAGGAGACAGGGGAAACTTTCGCGCCTCTTCAGAAAAGGCACAGATGTTTCGCTTAATAATCGCGCCTTTTCAGGTCTTCATACACTTGTTCAAGGTTTCAAAGCCTTGAAGAAAGCACTCTCTCCAAGCGAAACGTTCTCTCAAAGGTAGAATGAAAAAAATGGAAAGAAACAGATAACGAGGTTAGGGAGAAAAAAGTAATTATAAGTGGAAGAACGAATGGTTCCATAAAAAAGGAGGATAGTGAAGGAAAAGGATAACTGAAAGAGCAGGAAGTTGAGAGAGAGAGAGAGAGAGAGAGAGAGAGAGAGAGAGAGAGAGAGAGAGAGAGAGAGAGAGAGAGACACACACACACACACACACACACACACACACACACACACGAGGGAAACAACCAGCAAATATTATCCATCGCAGACACTCATTTCTTTATTACTCTCAATTAATGAAGCGAGGAGTCGAGTACACTGCTACACCTGCAGCTATAATTCAGCGTTATAACTGTGTGGGTGTGTTGTTATTACCGAGCATGACACCGTCATTACCGAGCATGACACCGTCATTACCGAGCATGACACCGTCATTACCGAGCATGACACCGTCATTACCGAGCATGACACCGTCATTACCGAGCATGACACCGTCATTACCGAGCATGACACCGTCATTACCGAGCATGACACCGTCATTACCGAGCATGACACCGTCATTACAAAGAATGACACCGTCATTACATCCCAATCATATAAAACAGTAGGTTATTATTGAGCAATTTAATGTGGTACAGAGAGTTCACCATATTGTTCCGTTAGATAAAAGGACAGAAGTGCAACTAATATGACATTCTGAGGCAACGTTTCGCTCTCCATGAGCACTGTCAAGCTCCTGGAGAGCGAAACGGTGCCACAATAAAATGTCATATTAGTTGCACCTGTGTCCTTTTACCTAACATATTGTGGGTAATTCTAGCAACATTCATGTAATGTTTCGTATTAAGACTTGTGTTTATTACCGAGGCGATCCTGTTGGTTAATTGAGGCACACTTACTGTTTAAACACTTATTATGGAATAAACCTTGGTAATAAATACCGACAAGTTGGTTTAGAAAGACACGTATGCAAACACTATAACATATTTATTAGAAAACGTTTCGGTCCTGGGACCTTGATCACTTCTAACATACAGAGGGCCAGTAGGCCTTCTACAGTGTTCCTCCATTATGTTCTTATGACATTCCTCAGGTCACGTGCGTCACACCTCACTCTCCGCCTATATATAATGTCTTCCTACCTCTGTATGTTAGAAGTGATCAAGGTCCCAGGACCGAAACGCTTTCTAATAAATATGTTATAGTGTTTGCTTACGTGTCTTTCTAAACCAAACACTTATTATACACTTAAATTCAAGTGTTTCCGTGGGCTTGGTCAAGACTTAGTCACGACACTACACATGAACCGGATGTGAAACACCATTATATAACCCAAGTCAGAATATAAATATAATGAATGCTAAGTTGGTTACGTAAACATCTTCTGTAAGTTCTCTCTCCTTTAAATTCCTAAACTTTGAGGGAAATATAGTATCTAATTTTTATATGCGTCGAGACCTAATTATAATAATAATAATAATAATAATAATAATAATAATAATAATAATAATAATAATAGACAAATCTGGAACAGATTAAAACATCATAATGGCCAGCATAGAGCCAGTACGACATTCAGATTACTGGGAACGTAACGAAGTCCAAAATATGTACTGACAAGAGCGTATGAGAGAAGATACATGATAATATATGAGAGTATATATCACCCTAAGTTTTAAAAGGCCAGCGGAAGGCCTCGGTCAGATGACTGAAAGCTCCAGCAGCGATTATCATATGACTAAGACCCGCGTCAGGAAACACTTGTCCTGTTTCCTGACGAATCTTAACCTAACCTAACGAGAGTATGTGGACAGTACCTGGGAGGTCTGATCCCAAATCTGCACATTTCCATAACTTACTGGAGTAAGAGATATGGAAGAATATACAGAATAAACCAAGTGACAAGGAGGGGCTCCATGGACACAATAAGAGAACAATGTATCAACATCCGTGGCCCCAGACTATTCAATATCTAACGAGAAATCACAAACTGCTGAAACAAGTGTAGAAGTCTTTAATAGGAAACTAGACAATTTCGTTTGCCAAGTGCCGGATCGACCAGGCTGTGACTGATACGTGGGCCAGTGGGCTGGCAGCAGCAACAACCTAGTCGACCAGGCAAGCATCAGACAAGCCAAAGCTTCAAGAGTAGGAAAACTATCGAAACCCATCAAAGGCAAAGGGTATAGCCAGACGCAATAGAAAACAAGTCACTATATTATACGATGTTTCGCCCAGGACTGACCTTTATTAACACTGAACCTTTACAATATAGAAGACTTGAAATCATGATGTTAAACAGGTACAAGGATTTTTGCAGTTAAGACACAAGTGGAGAATAAGCTTGAGTGGCCACGTTACAACGCTGAGACCTTTGTAACAATCAAGTCTGGTGGTACTTTATCAAGTTTCCAAAAAACGTATAAATATGTTTGCTAAATTCAAAGAAATTACTTTAAATTAAGAGTGAAACCGAGTATTAGGCAGGTGTGTGTGTGGAGAGAGAGAGAGAGAGAGAGAGAGAGAGAGAGAGAGAGAGAGAGAGAGAGAGAGAGAGAGAGAGTGAGAGAGAGAGAGAATGAGAGAGAGAGAATGAGAGAGAGAGAATGAGAGAGAATGAGAGAGAGATAATGAGAGAGAATGAGAGAGAGAGAATGAGAGAGAGAGAGAATGAGAGAGAATGAGAATGAGAGAGAATGAGAATGAGAGAGAATGAGAATGAGAGAGAATGAGAATGAGAGAGAATGAGAATGAGAGAGAATGAGAATGAGAGAGAATGAGAATGAGAGAGAATGAGAATGAGAGAGAATGAGAAAGAGAGAGAGAATGAGAAAATGAGAAAGAGAGAGAGAATGAGAGAAATGAGAGGAATGAGAATAAGAAAGAATGAGAGAATACATCAGCAGTGAGAGGTAGTGTTGAGCCAGGATACAACAAGCGTGCTCCCTTCGTGTACTTTATTCAGCCTCACACAAACTTGCCACATCACTCTTATGACTTAGATAATCAGCTCAGATAAAAATGTGCCACACTTTAGAGTCAGATGCGACTAGAACAAGTGGTGGTTGCTAGTGATGCTGCTAGTTGTTGGTGATACCTAGTGGACATCAAGGGCTTGGTCCCAAATCTGCACACTGCCATAACAACATACTGGAGTGAGAGATATGGGAGGAAGTGTAAAATAAACCCAGTGAGGAGCAGGGGTGCGGTGGGGACAATAAGGGAACACTGTATCAACATCCGGGGTCCCAGACTTTTCAACATCTTACCAGAAGATATTAGAAACACTGCTGGAACAAGTGTAGAAGCCTTCAAGAATAAACTATAAAAGTATCTTCACCAGGTGCCAGATCAACCAGGCTGTGATGGATATGTGGGGCAGCGGGCCTCCAGCAGCAACAGCCTGGTTGACCAGGCAAGCACCAGACGAGCCTGGCCCATGGCCGGGCTCAGAGAGTAGATAAACTCTCGAAACTCTTCAAAGGTATATCAAAGGATGATGATGCTAGTTGCTGTTGGTGGTGATAGCTAGTGGACATTATACTAGTGGGTCACGGTGGTGCTAGTTCCCATATATACTACTGTATATTGTTTCTTTATCCTCGGGTAAATTGAGATATAGACTGCATGTTCTCTGACTTACATTTATATAAATATAGAACAGAGCCTTCTGGCAAGACTATATTTACATGGTTGTGGGGGGAGGGGAGAGGGGACCCCATCAACAAAATATACGTCACGTGCCAGATATTAAATTTGCACATCTAACTATATTTTATATTAATTGCTTATAAAAGCTAACGTAAGTATCGCATTTTTTGGGCTTGTATATATATATTAGGAAATTTTCCCATAATGCCTAGATTGTGTTTTTGGTGTATAAAAGTGTGAGCAGCACAAAAAGGTGACCCTGGCTGACCTTCCCTGGACCTTCTGAAGGTATCATCATATGGATACATTTGTCTTTCTGCCAGGAATTCCTCTCTATCTATATATATATATATATATATATATATATATAAATATATATATATATATATATATATATATATATATATATATATATATATATATATATAGGCATTTATTGAGTTTTTATGATAGACTTAAATACTGATGTAAACTTTAATTTTAATAAAATATTAAAATAACTAATTCCCAATTCTTATTTTGGTATTATCATATACACCTCCTAGTAAAGTACCTTTTACCCAGGTACATCTGTGACTTGATCAAGTGTGGGCGAAACGTTGTCAATAAAGGATGACATACAGATTAAGTGTTTATATTTCCATAGTGAGTGGAACAATGACACTTCTCTTACTAGGAGACTGAGTATATTAATGGTATTATAATACCCACAATATGATGTACATGTAAGACATGTCTCATGTACCAATTTTTAGTGACGAAACATTTCACTTGCGCAGCAGCCTTCTACTTGTTTGTTGTTTGTTATAATACTGGAGTTAGTTACTTGGTGCTGAGCTGGAGTGCCAACACTGGACTCGCTTGGCGCTGAGCTGGGCTGTCAACACTGGACTCACTTGGTGCTGAGCTGGGCTGCCAACACTGGACTCGCTTGGCGCTGAGCTGGGCTGTCAACACTGGACTCACTTGGTGTTGAGCTGGAGTGCCAACACTGGACTCACTTGGTGTTGAGCTGGGCTGCCAACACTGGACTCACTTAGCGCTGAGCTGGGCTGCCAACACTGGACTCACTTGGCGCTGAGCTGCAGTGCCAACACTGGACTCACTTGGTGCTGAGCTGCAGTGCCAACACTGGACTCACTTGGTGCTGAGCTGCAGTGCCAACACTGGACTCACTTGGTGCTGAGCTGCAGTGCCAACACTGGACTCACTTGGTGCTGAGCTGCAGTGCCAACACTGGACTCACTTGGTGCTGAGCTGCAGTGCCAACACTGGACTCACTTGGTGCTGAGCTGCAGTGCCAACACTGGACTCACTTGGTGCTGAGCTGCAGTGCCAACACTGGACTCACTTGGTGCTGAGCTGCAGTGCCAACACTGGACTCACTTGGTGCTGAGCTGCAGTGCCAACACTGGACTCACTTGGTGCTGAGCTGGAGTGCCAACACTGGACTCGCTTGGTGCTGAGCTGGAGTGCCAACACTGGACTCGCTTGGTGCTGAGCTGGAGTGCCAACACTGGACTCGCTTGGTGCTGAGCTGGGCTGCCAACACTGGACTCACTTGGTGCTGAGCTGGAGTGCCAACACTGGACTCACTTGGTGCTGAGCTGGAGTGCCAACACTGGACTCACTTGGTGCTGAGCTGGGCTGCCAACACTGGACTCACTTGGCGCTGAGCTGGGCTGCCAACACTGGACTCACTTGGTGCTGAGCTGGGCTGCCAACACTGGACTCACTTGGTGCTGAGCTGGGCTGCCAACACTGGACTCACTTGGTGCTGAGCTGGAGTGCCAACACTGGACTCACTTGGTGCTGAGCTGGAGTGCCAACACTGGACTCGCTTGGTGCTGAGCTGGAGTGCCAACACTGGACTCGCTTGGTGCTGAGCTGCAGTGCCAACACTGGACTCACTTGGTGCTGAGCTGCAGTGCCAACACTGGACTCACTTGGTGCTGAGCTGCAGTGCCAACACTGGACTCACTTGGTGCTGAGCTGCAGTGCCAACACTGGACTCACTTGGTGTTGAGCTGGAGTGCCAACACTGGACTCACTTAGCGCTGAGCTGGGCTGCCAACACTGGACTCGCTTGGTGCTGAGCTGGAGTGCCAACACTGGACTCACTTGGTACCGAGCTGGGCTGGAGTGCCAACACTGGCACTAGGTTCTTCAATCATAACAGACACTTCCACACTCTCAACTGTTCATACACTGCTGTGGCTCTCACAATAAGCCACAAATATTCAACTTTTACTTATTATCGATTATATCACATTAAACTAGCATACATTAACGCCAGGAAGCTATACTTCTAGAAATAGTCAGTTATACCTGGATAAGCTCTGGAAGGTCAGGACAAATACACAAAACATCAGCGTAATCACAATTAAGTGTTGATATTGATGAAGATGTAAAGTAAGAATGACTTAAGTGAAGTTCACCAGCCATACATTTCCCGCCTAACAATGCTAAATTAAAACCAGGTAGCGACTTGCGTCTGACATATCGGGTCGTGTTGTGATGCTGTCTGCGAGCATTTTCTCATGCACTATTATAATTTTGGAGTATGCTAACACCAACAAACTGAATGATCACGCAGTCAACATCTCCCCCGTCAAAAAAAAAGAAAAGAAAAAAAACTGGCTTGGGACCGGAAAGAGATGATAACCTCAGAATCAAGAGGATGCAGAAGACCTGTAGGTATAAACATGTGGATGATACTACTAACCTGCTGGTGTAAACATGTGGGCGATATTACACACCTGCTGATATAAACATGTGTGATGCTACTTACCTATTTTTGATATAAACATGTGATTGTGCTCATCACCTGCAGATACAAACAAGTGGAAAGGATACTACACTACATAACTGCAGGTATAAACACGTGTGAGGGGATACTATACAACTGCAGTTAACACGTGGGAGGGGATACTACACTACACAACTGCAGTTAACATGTGGGAGAGGATACTACATAACTGCAGTTAACATGTGGGAGGGGATACTACATAACTGCAGTTAACACGTGGGAGGGGATACTACACTACACAACTGCAGTTAACATGTGGGAGGGGATACTACACTACACAACTGCAGTTAACATGTGGGAGGGGATACTACACTACACAACTGCAGTTAACATGTGGGAGAGGATACTACATAACTGCAGTTAACACGTGGGAGGGGATACTACACTACACAACTGCAGTTAACATGTGGGAGGGATACTACACTACACAACTGCAGTTAACACGTGGGAGGGATACTACACAACTGCAGTTAACACGTGGGAGGGATACTACACAACTGCAGTTAACATGTGGGAAGGGATACTACACAACTGCAATTAACACGTGGGAGGGATACTAACTACACAACTGCAGTTAACGCGTGGGAGGGATACTACACTACACAACTGCAGTTAACACGTGGGAGGGGATACTACACAACTGCAGTTAACATGTGGGAGGGGATACTACATAACTGCAGTTAACATGTGGGAGGGATACTACACTACACAACTGCAGTTAACACATGGGAGGGATACTACACTACACAACTGCAGTTAACACGTGGGAGGGGATACTACACTACACAACTGCAGTTAACATGTAGGAGGGGATACTACATAACTGCAGTCAACACGTGGGAGGGGATATTACACTACACATGGGAGGGATACTACACTACACAACTGCAGTTAACACGTGGGAGGGATACTACACTACACAACTGTAGTCAACATGTGGGAGGGGATACTACATAACTGCAGTTAACACGTGGGAGGGGATACTACACTACACAACTGCAGTTAACATGTGGGAGGGGATACTACATAACTGCAGTTAACACGTGGGAGGGGATACTACACTACACAACTGCAGTTAACATGTGGGAGGGGATACTACATAACTGCAGTTAACACGTGGGAGGGGATACTACACTACACAACTGCAGTTAACACGTGGGAGGGATACTACACTACACAACTGCAGTTAACATGTGGGAGGGGATACTACACTACACAACTGCAGTTAACACGTGGGAGGGATACTACACAACTGCAGTTAACACGTGGGAGGGGATACTACACTACACAACTGCAGTTAACACGTGGGAGGGGATACTACACTACACAACTGCAGTTAACACGTGGGAGGGGATACTACACTACACAACTGCAGTTAACATGTGGGAGGGGATACTACATAACTGCAGTTAACATGTGGGAGGGGATACTACATAACTGCAGTTAACATGTGGGAGGGATACACTACACAACTGCAGTTAACATGTGGGAGGGGATACTACACAACTGCAGCTAACTGTGGGAGGGATACTGCTGGGAATGTGGGAGGGAATACTTACCACTGCTACAGAAACTTCACATTTTACTCACCTGAAAATAAAAACAAGAAACACACATTAACACTAAATGTTTTCCTATTAATAACTGATAAACATTAAATTTATGCAGGAACTCAAACATTGCTATATCAATTTTTCATGTTAATAACATCTGACGGAGTGAATGTTATGTTACATGCAACAATGTGGAGCGAATGTTGTCACAGGGTACAATGTGGAGTGAATGTTGTCACAGGGTACAATGTGGAGTGAATGTTGTCACAGGGTACAATGTGGAGTGAATGTTGTCACAGGGTACAATGTGGAGTGAATGTTGTCACAGGGTACAATGTGGAGTGAATGTTGTCACAGGGTACAATGTGGAGTGAATGTTGTCACAGGGTACAATGTGGAGTGAATGTTGTCACAAGGAACAATGTGGAGTGAATGTTGTCACAAGGAACAATGTGGAGTGAATGTTGTCACAAGGAACAATGTGGAGTGAATGTTGTCACAAGGAACAATGTGGAGTGAATGTTGTCACAAGGAACAATGTGGAGTGAATGTCATGTCACATGATACAATTTGACGGAGTGAATGTTATGTTACATGGGACAATGTGACATAACACATGGAAGTGTTTGGTGAGAGAGAAGGTGAGGAAGTTGTGGTACTTGTGAGAGGGCAGAGTGGTGGTCATCTACCCTCCCCACAATACACTACACACAACAATGCACAGCATACCACCCCACAATACACTATACCACCTCATAATACATCACACACATCAACAATGCACAGCATACCACCGCACACACCATAATACATCACATCCTGCGACGATGACAACAGCAGCAGCGGCAGCAAGTATTAACAGCAGCATCAACAGCAACAGCAACAGCAGCAGCAGGGAATGAGGGACACGTGGGAAGGAGGAATGACAGGAAAAGGACACGAGAAGATGGGAGATATAAAAGATGGGGAGATGAAGGCAAATGGGAGAATGCGAGGAAACCTGAAGAAACTAGGAAAAATGAATATGA
This sequence comes from Cherax quadricarinatus, assembly GCF_038502225.1. Lineage (NCBI taxonomy): Eukaryota > Metazoa > Arthropoda > Malacostraca > Decapoda > Parastacidae > Cherax > Cherax quadricarinatus. The sequence continues at coordinate 2,954,266 of NC_091355.1, forward strand.
GAAATTAAAAATTATTAAGAAAAACAGGCAAGGAAATATAAAGGAGGCAAACAGATAAGGTTGACTGACTAGTATACATGGTACACACGGACACTCGGGAGGTGCTGCCTCAGTAACTTGGTTAAAACTGAGCTGCCTCGACTTGCATAGTACAATCATGCACTTGGAAATACCTGAATAAATAACGTGTTGAAAATATCTAATCAAAACAACTCACAGAAATGAATTAAGTCAGATAAATTCAGATTTAGAAATAATGTAGGAAAGCACTGGTTTGGCAATGCAGTTGTGGAGGAATAGAAAGACTCCCAAGTAGCATTTTTACATAGAGAACTATGGGTAGCTTAAAGATAGGTCGAGTGGGTATATGATCAGGGGTGAGTGGTCATGGACGGTCACGCTACACGTCTCTTAGCTGTTCTTGGGAGAATTAGTATAAAAGAATAGTGTTACCACGGTTTGCGTCTGTTGTGTTTTATTATCAGAGTTCAAGATGTTAAAGGAAGTATCTCAAGGAAGAAAATAAGAAAGCGAAAACATTCGTTAACATACGAATGAAAATGAGAGTAAAGTGATTGGTGACTGAAGTGAAGCAGATTAGTAACAGCAGTGAGTAGAAGATAGCAATGAAGCATCAAGGAACATTCCTTGAAAGGGGGATTAGAGAGTAGTGAAAATAGAGGATAACAATGAATGATCAAGGAACTTCCCTTGACGGAAGGGGGAAGGGTGAGGGAGACGAGTAACAATGAAGACAGATACTGCTGCACACAAGACTAAGACCTACACTCAGTTACATAAATGTTGTAGTCACCTTTTAAACAATGTTCTCGAAAGTATGAATGAATTGCTAACAAATGTGAAACATTTGGTTTATAAAAACCAAAGGTGGTACAGGACCTGTGTAGTGGAATACAGGTATAACTGAATTGCAGATAGTGGTACAGAGGTGGGCTAGTGGTAAGCTGCAGCTGTATGTACATCAGAAGGTGAGAACAAGTGTACGAGTGGGTGAGTCAAGTAATACATGGGATCAGGGTTGAGTACACCTGCACTAACGTTAGGTAGGAACAATGCCAACAAGGCTGATAGTACTTGTGTTGGTCTAGTCTTGCTTTCACCACCACTTCCCGCATCACTAAATATAAACAATCCTGAAGAAATCAAGACATATGCAACATCTGGGTATCTTTATTGTAGACGTTTCGCCATCCAGTGGCTTTATTAATACAAATTCCAGGATTATATACAGAAGATGAGGGAATCAGTCCCTCAGCCTAGGAGTTGGTGCACAGGGCACCGTAGTCGTGGAAGTTCTGGAGCAGACGCAAGGAGCCTGGCGCTTATATACTAACGTCAGGTGGAAAGGGGACGTGTAGCAGACGAGGGCATAGTCACTGGTAGGCGGGATTCCCCAGTGGAAGTAGGTCCTACCCAAAGAGATGGGTTAGTTGTATTAGTAGTTGTCGTAGCCGTGGAGAAGGTTATGTACATGTCCTCAGAATCAAGATTCCATGATGTTGCAGTGTCTGACAAGTTGTAGAAGAATTGTATACAATACCGACAAGATGAAATTAAGACATGTGCAACATCTGGGTAACTGCTACACGCCCCCTTTCCGCCTGACGTTAGTACGTAAGCGCCAGGTTCCTTGCCTCTACTCCAGAACTTCCACGACTACGGTGCCCTGTGCACCAACTCCTAGGCTGAGGGACTGATTACCTCATCTTCTGTATCTAGTTCTACTGTCTCCAGTTATGTCCTGGAATTTGTATTGATAAAGCCACTGGATGGCGAAACGTCTCAATAAAGATACCCAGATGTTGCACATATGTCTTAATTTCATCTTGTCGGTATTGTATACCATTCTTGTACATAATCTTGCCATTAGAGTTAAGCATCAACAGTAGTTTTCATGGGAAGGTGCTAAACTAAGTCACAGCGCCATGGAGAAGGGCATCAACAAACCCTTAGCTGTCTTCAAGAGGGAATTCTACAAATTCCTCAAATCAGTTTTTGATCAGCCGGGCTGTGGTGCATACGTTGGACTCCAGGCGGCGGGTACCAACAGCCTGACTGATCAAGCCAGCAACCACGTGGCCTGCTCTGGGACGGGGCCACGGGGGGGGGGGAAGTGACCTCTGGAAGCGACTACAGGTGACCTACAGGAGACACTAAACTACGTCGCTGTCAGCGCCTTAAAGAATGGGAAGGGAGAAGGGTATTAAGGTTTGAATCGAGGAAGGGTAAGGTAGTTCCATCTCCTTAGATCAAGAGCCCTTTGCTTGCATCAAGGAACCCCCCCCCCATGATGTTCTGAAAGGCAGGTAGGCTCATTTCAATTTCATTAAGTTTATACTAGGCAGGTTCGCCTCTCTCACAGCCATGTGCCTGACCAGTCTATCTTGGAAGCTGCCCACACCAGTACTGCTCCCACCAAGCCATGTAACTCAACTTGATAAAGCCTAATACAATATGGCTTTATTACATGAAGAGTGAAGACTCTAGATGATCAAACATGATGTAACTTATTACCACGAGGACTTCACTGATGCAGGAAGACTGAACCTGGAGCGGGAGGAGACAATTCAACAGGTCCTCCCGGGAAAGGAGAAAGTGCGCGTGCGCGCATCTGCACCTTATTTCTACCCCCTTCATCTTTCAGATGAAGGAATAAAACCTCCACAGTACAGCTTGGGTTTATTGCTAACCTAGAGAGAGGAGAATGAAGCAGGCCTGATGGCAACTCCGGCACATTTGAATGTTCAGCACACGTAGAAGGGATATTAGACTCGTCTATGACGTCAGTGTGGGTAAGGTTTAAAACGATTATGTTAGGGAAGGTAGGTAAATGAGGAATCAGACTGACAAACTGATACACACATACATAATTACATATATATATATATATATATATATATATATATATATATATATATATATATATAATAATTATAATTACGCATGTCGTGCCGAATAGGTAAAACTTGCTATTTTGGCTTAAACAGCAACGCTCTTCTTGCTGAATAAGGCAAGCGAAAATTTATGTATGCAATAATTTCGCAAAAATAATTGTGAACCTAAAGAAAAAAAAATCAATGTTTATCATTAAATTATTGTAAACTAATCTAAAATATATTTAGTTGGATTAGACTAAATTAAATTGCGCTTGTTATAATAAGGTTAACTTTTTAAGGTTCTTTTGGTATAAAATTATTAATTTTTACATTAACATAAACGAAAAAAGTATCTTTAAATGTATAAGCTAAAATTTTTAACAGGACTTAATTTTAAACGAGTTCTTGCTAAATGACCAATTTTACCTATTTGGCACATTACACACACACACACACACACACACACACACACACACACACACACACACACACACACACACACACACACGTAGTAGGAAGTATTTCTTCAGTCATAGAGTTGTAAGGCAGTGGAATAGCCTAGAAAATGACGTAGTGGAGGCAGGAACCATACACAGTTTTAAGACGAGGTTTGATAAAGCTCATGGAGCGGGGAGAGAGAGGGTCTAGTAGAAACCGGTGAAGAGGCGGGGCCAGGAGCTAGGACTCGACCCCTGCAACCACAAATAGGTGAGTACGTGCTTCTTACACACATCCACTCGCACATTTATCTTCCTCTCCGCAACTTATCCTTGTATGACACAAGGTATGGTGATACCGACAAGATGTGGAAAAAAAAAGATACTTATGTACAGTTCAGAACATTTATTAGAGGGCACGTTTCGCCACGAGTGGCTTCTTTAGTCCTAATACAGAGATACATAAGAACCAGTATATATAGTAGCAAGTGTCAGGTGGTAAGGTGCGAGAGCGTAGAAGTTGCTGCTAGTACTACACTCGTGCAGCAGTAGCAGTTGCTGCTACTACTACACTCGTGCAGCAGTAGCAGTTGCTGCTACTACTACACTCGTGCAGCAGTAGCAGTTGCTGCTGCTACTACTACACTCGTGCAGCAGTAGCAGTTGCTGCTACTACTACACTCGTGCAGCAGTAGCAGTTGCTGCTGCTACTACTACACTCGTGCAGCAGTAGCAGTTGCTGCTACTACTACACTCGTGCAGCAGTAGCAGTTGCTGCTGCTACTACTACACTCGTGCAGCAGTAGCAGTTGCTGCTACTACTACACTCGTGCAGCAGTAGCAGTTGCTGCTGCTACTACTACACTCGTGCAGCAGTAGCAGTTGCTGCTACTACTACACTCGTGCAGCAGTAGCAGTTGCTGCTGCTACTACTACACTCGTGCAGCAGTAGCAGTTGCTGCTACTACTACACTCGTGCAGCAGTAGCAGTTGCTGCTGCTACTACTACACTCGTGCAGCAGTAGCAGTTGCTGCTACTACTACACTCGTGCAGCAGTAGCAGTTGCTGCTACTACTACACTCGTGCAGCAGTAGCAGTTGCTGCTACTACTACACTCGTGCAGCAGTAGCAGTTGCTGCTACTACTACACTCGTGCAGCAGTAGCAGTTGCTGCTACTACTACACTCGTGCAGCAGTAGCAGTTGCTGCTGCTACTACTACACTCGTGCAGCAGTAGCAGTTGCTGCTACTACTACACTCGTGCAGCAGTAGCAGTTGCTGCTGCTACTACTACACTCGTGCAGCAGTAGCAGTTGCTGCTACTACTACACTCGTGCAGCAGTAGCAGTTGCTGCTGCTACTACTACACTCGTGCAGCAGTAGCAGTTGCTGCTACTACTACACTCGTGCAGCAGTAGCAGTTGCTGCTGCTACTACTACACTCGTGCAGCAGTAGCAGTTGCTGCTACTACTACACTCGTGCAGCAGTAGCAGTTGCTGCTGCTACTACTACACTCGTGCAGCAGTAGCAGTTGCTGCTACTACTACACTCGTGCAGCAGTAGCAGTTGCTGCTGCTACTACTACACTCGTGCAGCAGTAGCAGTTGCTGCTACTACTACACTCGTGCAGCAGTAGCAGTTGCTGCTGCTACTACTACACTCGTGCAGCAGTAGCAGTTGCTGCTACTACTACACTCGTGCAGCAGTAGCAGTTGCTGCTGCTACTACTACACTCGTGCAGCAGTAGCAGTTGCTGCTACTACTACACTCGTGCAGCAGTAGCAGTTGCTGCTACTACTACACTCGTGCAGCAGTAGCAGTTGCTGCTGCTACTACTACACTCGTGCAGCTTACCACCTGAGTCTTCCTACTATACATACTTGTTCTTATGCATCTCTGTATTAGGACAGAATAAGACACTCGTGGCAAAACATTTCCTATAATGTCCTAAACTAAGTTCATTTAGAGGTACACATAAATAGTTACACAACTTATCATGCACAGTAACATGTGTGTATTACCCAGGATACCCCGAAAGTAAGTCAGTGACATTTCCATTGGGGAGTCCTTGTACATAAGTGTCTTTTTCTTGTCCTTAAATGTTCCCATCGAAACTTTAATTAACGTGTATGCTTGATAAATAGGGAATTCCTACTGTTGTAGTCTTCCGTTGTAACAAATAGGAAGGCGGTTTTGGGCATATAAACAGATTTCTGCCTAATCTATGCTTGTACAAAAAAAAAATGTAAAGTAGGCTAGGCTAATGAAAATTAAACAATATGTACGTGTAGTTAACCAACAATAACAAAATAAATGGGCACCCTGTGGCAGGGTGGGCCAAACTGTGGCCCCTTAGAGCGGTGGTATCCCCACGCACGCTGTTTAGTTGGAGGAGAGCTGCTCTCTGATATGAACAACCAACTAGCTACATCCGTCCCATCCCCCCTCCCGCTAGTGCCAACCCCCCCCCCCCCGTCTCTCAGCTCAGGCTGACACATTTCATTACTTCATGTATGAAACCCATCCTCTGTGACGGAATATGAAAGGGTAACAGCTTATTTTTGTTCCCACATAATTATCATTTGCAATGGGTTATTCACACCACTGAGCACGTACAAGTCAGGCCAAGCCTTGTGCAATTTCATTAAAAACTTCATTACGCTGCGTCATCCGGTCGCCCAGCTGTTTAAAGATATCTTGGGGGAAGAAACTTACCCAAATAAGTTTAAAAATGTTGCACATGTCTAATTTGTGTGTGTCGGTGTTATATACCTCGTATAATGCAGCGAAAATCCAACAAAAATAACACTAAAAATATCGGCTTAACACATTCCTGGTATTTCAGGCTATTACATATACTCTGACTAATGCCGGCACATTCCAGGAATCCTTCAGGAATAAATGTCCAATTTCCCAAAAACTGTCAAATTACAAAGAAAAATATTAGGGACTAGATACATGGAGAAAGTATTCTGTAATGGGGACAGGGAGGTTAAAGCCTTTCCTCAGCGGTGATATAGATGGATCTAATTAACATAAGGAGGAACACTGCAGTAGGCCTCTTGGCCCATACTAGGCAGGACCCTCACAAATCCAACCCACTAACAGAATAAACGCTGAAGAAGTGGTATGGTGATACCGACCGATACCATTTTAGCATTTCAGAAACTTTGGCCAGGATGATTTTACTTATACAGGAGACATCTGATGAGCCCCATCCATACCCGTCAGTTTCAGCCAGTGATGTCTCAATATTACAAGACCAATTTTGCTTCTCCTGGCCTCTCCCAACTGTGTGTCTTGTGCTTTTAGTTCTCTGTGTATTAGCATCGAGAAGCCACAAGTGGTGATGCGTCTATATCAATTAAATGTTAAAGGCATTATCACATTTATACAATTACCCTTATTGAAGATCTTCACTAAGAGGTCACCACCATTACTCTCTCCCAACACTGTAGTGGTTACTTCCACTACTCTCCCCCAACACTGTAGTGGTTACTTCCACTACTCTCCCCAACACACTGTAGTGGTTACTTCCACTACTCTCCCCCAACACTGTAGTGGTTACTTCCACTACTCTCCCCAACACACTGTAGTAGCTACTTCCACTACTCTCCCCCAACACTGTAGTGGTTACTTCCACTACTCTCCCCAACACACTGTAGTGGTTACTTCCACTACTCTCCCCAACACTGTAGTGGTTACTTCCACTACTCTCCCCAACACACTGTAGTGGTTACTTCCACTACTCTCCCCCAACACTGTAGTGGTTACTTCCACTACTCTCCCCCAACACTGTAGTGGTTACTTCCACTACTCTCCCCAACACACTGTAGTGGTTACTTCCACTACTCTCCCCAACACTGTAGTGGTTACTTCCACTACTCTCCCCAACACACTGTAGTGGTTACTTCCACTACTCTCTCCCAACACTGTAGTGGTTACTTCCACTACTCTCCCCCAACACTGTAGTGGTTACTTCCACTACTCTCCCCCAACACTGTAGTGGTTACTTCCACTACTCTCCCCAACACTGTAGTGGTTACTTCCACTACTCTCCCCCAACACTGTAGTGGTTACTTCCACTACTCTCCCCCAACACTGTAGTGGTTACTTCCACTACTCTCCCCCAACACTGTAGTGGTTACTTCCACTACTCTCCCCCAACACTGTAGTGGTTACTTCCACTACTCTCCCCCAACACTGTAGTGGTTACTTCCACTACTCTCCCCCAACACTGTAGTGGTTACTTCCACTACTCTCCCCCAACACTGTAGTGGTTACTTCCACTACTCTCCCCCAACACTGTAGTGGTTACTTCCACTACTCTCCCCCAACACTGTAGTGGTTACTTCCACTACTCTCCCCAACACACTGTAGTGGCTACTTCCACTACTCTCCCCAACACACTGTAGTGGCTACTTCCACTACTCTCCCCAACACACTGTAGTGGCTACTTCCACTACTCTCCCCAACACACTGTAGTGGCTACTTCCACTACTCTCCCCAACACACTGTAGTGGCTACTTCCACTACTCTCCCCAACACACTGTAGTGGCTACTTCCACTACTCTCCCCAACACACTGTAGTGGCTACTTCCACTACTCTCCCCAACACACTGTAGTGGCTACTTCCACTACTCTCCCCAACACACTGTAGTGGCTACTTCCACTACTCTCCCCAACACACTGTAGTGGCTACTTCCACTACTCTCCCCAACACACTGTAGTGGCTACTTCCACTACTCTCCCCAACACACTGTAGTGGCTACTTTCACTACTCTCCCCAACACACTGTAGTGGCTACTTCCACTACTCTCCCCAACACACTGTAGTGGCTACTTCCACTACTCTCCCCAACACACTGTAGTGGTTACTTCCACTACTCTCCCCAACACACTGTAGTGGTTACTTCCACTACTCTCCCCAACACACTGTAGTGGTTACATCCACTACTCTCCCCAACACACTGTAGTGGTTACTTCCACTACTCTCCCCAACACACTGTAGTGGCTACTTCCACTACTCTCCCCAACACACTGTAGTGGCTACTTCCACTACTCTCCCCAACACACTGTAGTGGCTACTTCCACTACTCTCCCCAACACACTGTAGTGGCTACTTCCACTACTCTCCCCAACACACTGTAGTGGCTACTTCCACTACTCTCCCCAACACACTGTAGTGGCTACTTCCACTACTCTCCCCAACACACTGTAGTGGCTACTTCCACTACTCTCCCCAACACACTGTAGTGGCTACTTCCACTACTCTCCCCAACACACTGTAGTGGCTACTTCCACTACTCTCCCCAACACACTGTAGTGGCTACTTCCACTACTCTCCCCAACACACTGTAGTGGCTACTTCCACTACTCTCCCCAACACACTGTAGTGGCTACTTCCACTACTCTCCCCAACACACTGTAGTGGCTACTTCCACTACTCTCCCCAACACACTGTAGTGGTTACTTCCACTACTCTCCCCAACACACTGTAGTGGTTACTTCCACTACTCTCCCCAACACACTGTAGTGGTTACTTCCACTACTCTCCCCAACACACTGTAGTGGTTACTTCCACTACTCTCCCCCAACACACTGTAGTGGTTACTTCCACTACTCTCCCCCAACACACTGTAGTGGTTACTTCCACTACTCTCCCCAACACACTGTAGTGGTTACTTCCACTACTCTCCCCAACACACTGTAGTGGTTACTTCCACTACTCTCCCCAACACACTGTAGTGGTTACTTCCACTACTCTCCCCAACACACTGTAGTGGTTACTTCCACTACTCTCCCCCAACACACTGTAGTGGTTACTTCCACTACTCTCCCCCAACACACTGTAGTGGTTACTTCCACTACTCTCCCCCAACACACTGTAGTGGTTACGTTAAGCTCATAAAAATGCAAGTCCTACTCACACCGACTCAAGTCTCAATCGTGTTTGTCTAACCTATTTTTAAAGCTATCCAAAGTGCTAAGTAAAAAAAGAAATAGCTTCAATGAGCTTACTTGGCAGTTTGTTCCAAATCCACAACGCTATTAACAAACCAGTGCTTCCCCATAGCCTTACTTTCCTATATACAACCTCAATAAATTATTGCACTATTTATCCCCATGATTTATTCATATTCTCCACTTGTTCACATCAGTTATGTCCTCCCCTCACCCCTGTAATTCGACGTCTTTCCAGAGTGCACTTGATCATTACCCATAATCATCGTAGGAAAGCTGATGCTGTAAAAGTTACCTACATTGTTCTCGCCACACATTTCTAAATTTAGCACTGTCAACTTGTCACAACATTCACATGTACGACTATATAACCACTGTTAATATAATAGTGGAAATCATGGGGTATTTACAAATTTATGGCCCCAGCAAACAAATTTAAAGCAAAAGTAAGAAAGAATATCACATTTCATGGCTTGGTTTAGACAGGAATACTCCTAACTAGTGGTTGGTACTAGGCCAGAAACCAAGTAGCGGAAGGTGATAGATAGTATTCTGACCCTGAGTACAAGGTCGACCTTCACTACTGCCTAATTACCTCAGCTTCACACAGACCTAGCAACCTTCTACATAGTCTAATATTACTACTATAGTCTCTAGTGCTTCTAGTTGTACCTTTTAAAACTACCAATTCATTACATTCACAGAGGAGAACGCTAAACCGTAGGGGTCATACAGCGCCTGGAAGAATGGGGGACAAGTTCGATCCAAGGACGGGGGGCTCAGGTAGAATTTCTTAGATCAAGAGCTTCTCATCGATGTAAGGGAACCTCCTTGAGAGGTAAAGCTAATACTGTCAATTTGTTCCATCTAGTTGTCAAAAACATGCTTTCCTATATCCTTTATAAATCTAATTAGATATGCCCAACTAGAAGCAATGGTTGAGAGTTGTATGAACGGGAAAATGTAAGTCACGCATCAGGTGTCCTAAGACAGGGATCACTGCACTCCCAGGCCAAGACGGTCTTATCAGTCACGTATTGTTATCAAGCAATTTATTCTTTGATAAAACATTAGAATACTTACCTAAGAAAAATTAAAAGTAAATACTGTGTGGCAGTTGAATCTTTACAACACTATTAAATCCGTGTGTGTAGTCAGGCGTGCGTACGTTCGTACGTTATAATGCCATAAATGGGCTCACAAAATAGTGTATCACCTCTTTGACACCACTCTCGTAGAGGTTAATGGCTCTCGTACCATTACAATGACCTCACAGAGTGCATTTCTTACAATTTTATGACTAGGCTATGATTTCTGACAGCCGCACATAGAGACGATAGATGCCACAGTGCTCTAGACAGCAGCAAGCCAGGCACTCTTGAAACCCACACCTTGTTTCTCATCCAATATCAATGATGAAGGCTAATATTAGGACATGGGATAGGGAAATTCTGTGATAGAATGACATACGAGGAGAGAGGAGAGGAGGGTATGGGGGGCGGGAAGGGAAGAGAGAGAAAGAGAGAGAGAAAGGATCGATACCGGGGCAAGTTAACAAACAGAAGGGAAGAGCGTGTACGTCCTCACACCACCGTAGCTATCAAGTAACTGGCGCCACTGTGAACAAAAAGACTTGCAACCCCCACCCAGGCCATCCTGAGCACCTTCACTCTCTCTCCCTCTCCACTCATAGCCCAATATATTGACGCACTCTCTTCCAACCACTTCCTTGCCTTATAAACCAAAATTTAGGTGTACACCGTTCAGTTTACCACATGTAAACTACTGAAGGCCAGTGCTGTAAGGCACATCTACTAACATAACCTTGCCTGCGAATCAAAATAAAACCACATTGATAAAATTCGAGCAGTGAACAGTTAAGAGGTGAGTGGCAGTGCGCGTGCGTGAGTAATTACCTGGTCCTGAGTTTGTCTTCTCCATGTGGCTTATTATTGAGCACTGACCAGCCATGTAGGTTATTATTGATCATCGACAAGCCATGTGAGTTACTGATCACTGACAAGCTATGCGGGTTACTGATCACTGACAAGCCATATGTGTTACTGATCATTGACAAGCCATGTGGAATATTGATTACTGACAAGCCATGTGGAATACTGATTACTGACAAGCCATGTATGTGGATTTCATTCACAAGTCATGTGGGTTATTACTGATCACTGACCAGTCATGTGGGTTATTACTGGCAGTGGTTATTACACTTTATTCACCTGCTTTTATGTACAATAGAGCTCATGCTTCGTATCTCCTGTCTTCATTGATTAGTACGTCACAATTTCTTACATATTTCCATAGGTAGGTAGGTATAATGTTTGTCAGGAAACAGGACAAGCATGTCCTGAAGCGGATCTTAGTCATAAGATGACCCACAGCTGGACCTTTCCGTCATCTGACCGAGGCCTTCCACTGGCTTACCACTCCACCCCTTTAAAAATCATGGTTATGATTATAACCATTAGTGTTATTATCAGGTATATTCCCGTAGCATTTATTACCTATATTTATACATCATCCTAGCAACCAAACATTGTAGAAAAATTATTTTTCATTTTTTTTTTCATGATTACAACAGTAGCCTCGTTCTACCTGTTGATAATACGAAAATGTCTTTTTATATAGTTCCGGTTGTGTTTAGGTGTCGATTTATAGCTCCTGACCTCGACCCTTCAAGAGAGGTGCCTTGATTCTGGTGAAGGGTTCTGAATCCAAGGAACTGAAGTACTGTCCTTCCTTGAACTTCAACCCCAATTCTCATACGCGTTTAGTACACATCCATTAAATAATAATAATAATAATAATAATAATAATAATAATAATAATAACAATAATAATAACAATAATAATAATAATAATATGTCGACCCGGCAGTCGGTAAGAGTCAGGACAACCTCTGGGCACAAGGTGGATGTGTTATGTGCGTATACCAGGCTTCTGAGCCACAGAATTCATGTATATTGTGCCAGGGCCAACAAGGTACTCGGAGTCTGTAGAGAGTGAAACACGACACAATGTACCAAGAATCAACATGAGCGCTGCAAGAATAGCGTGCAGGTTCATGGTAAATACCAAAGATTCCGTTAGCAGCCGAGCACTATCATGCTTTTATAACCCATTGGTAAAGACCTTAATCCTGGAAGCATCAATGGCATTGTATATCAACGAAGTGGATGAGGTCATTACTCGAGAAAGGCACTTATCCATCCCTATACCCACCATATACATAAACACACCTCCGTGAACATCCAGGGAAGGCTGGGTAAAAAGTACCTTCACCCAAAGTCTTCCCACAAACAAACCCTATATCTTCGCTCTACCCTTGTTTAACCCACTTCACCCTTCTCCAACACATTCACCCTGCCCCTCCCACGCACCTTTACCCCAATCTTCCTGATCACAATCACCCCCCTCCCCCCAAACAAGGTCAGTGTAAGGCCAGGGTGGCAGACACAATATCATGTGAGGCAGCCATGACATCGACCCACTGAGGTTGCGTACCAACCACAATACAAAACATATAGACAGTTAAGACAAGATTTGCAATACCTCACGAATTAAATGTTTGACTTGCAGCTCAGTGATCGAAAGCTATATTCACAACCAACACCACCATCTACTCCACAGTAGCATCACCATCTACTCCACAAAAGCATCACCATCTCCACAGTAGCATCACCATCTCCTCCACAGTAGCATCACCATTTCATCCACAGCAGCACACACAAACATACCAACCTGGACAGTATTAAGGAAGTTTAGCGAGGTAGGGAACATTCAGCAAAGCAGTGCTCAGAGAGGAAAATGGCCCACACCAGGTAGTCAAGCGGTTGAATCAACCCTGAAAGCAATCTTCCCACACCCTGCCCATCCCCTAATATACACATTATTACATTCACGGGAACAGCGCTAAACCCGTAAGGGTCATACAGCCCAGCAATTAAGTTTGATTCAAGGAAAGGGAGGATAGCTGTAAGGCCAGGGTGGCAGACACAATATCATGTGAAGCAGCCATGACATCGACCCACTGAGGTTGCGTACCAACCACAATACAAAACATATAGACAGTTAAGACAAGATTTGCAATACCTCACGAATTAAATGTTTGACTTGCAGCTCAGTGATCGAAAGCTATATTCACAACCAACACCACCATCTACTCCACAGTAGCATCACCATCTACTCCACAAAAGCATCACCATCTCCACAGTAGCATCACCATCTCCTCCACAGTAGCATCACCATTTCATCCACAGCAGCACACACAAACATACCAACCTGGACAGTATTAAGGAAGTTTAGCGAGGTAGGGAACATTCAGCAAAGCAGTGCTCAGAGAGGAAAATGGCCCACACCAGGTAGTCAAGCGGTTGAATCAACCCTGAAAGCAATCTTCCCACACCCTGCCCATCCCCTAATATACACATTATTACATTCACGGGAACAGCGCTAAACCCGTAAGGGTCATACAGCCCAGCAATTAAGTTTGATTCAAGGAAAGGGAGGATAGCTCCAATTCTCGAAGCATGAACCACCTTGATGAAGATTTTTTCAAACATTTTTTCAAACATTTTTTCAAACCATTCATAAACAACCTTACTAGAATAACGGAATGAAGAAGCCTGAAAGAAAGATGCTGCAGACAATTACATACAACAGATGTGGGAGTAACTATGAAATCAAGTATATCACCAGAAGTACATACAGAAGGGCACCGCTTTATGGCGTTTCGCTAATGCAGGAGTTTTCAATTATACCCATTCTTCATTTATTCAGACAACCTACAATATATTCACCACTCACTATAAGCTAAGGACAAAATGTTTTAAGTAATGTGTGTACTGTATATGAATTTTTTAGGTCTAGCTCTATTGCTCACTTAATATATAATAATGTAAACATGTTATCAGGCTTTAATATGCTTTAAAAAATAAAAAAAGGGTTGTTTCACTTTACAGCTATTTTATTTACAGCAGCAGCCTGGAACAACCTGCTGTATAAGCGGGGCCCTTCCTGTATTGACTGTATAGAAGAATACAAGTCACAATACAGTGACTGGAAGAATACACAAATCATCGCATTTTGGAGACAAACATATGACGACGTTTCGGTTCTATTGGACCATAAACAAGCCAATGTTAATGGTCCATTAACATGGTCATAAGGTTGTCTCATAACTGGTGGTTGTGTATATATATATATATATATATATATATATATATATATATATATATATATATATATACATAGTGGCATGCAAAGAGTACGTAACCTTTATTCGGCGCATGTAAACATCTCATTCACAGGCTATCTCCCCCAACCAGCGAATTAGGTAACTGAGGGTTGTCGATGGGGCCCCGTCGTTCAACCAGTAACCAGGTTCCAGCCAATAAGAAGATGGTTTTGGCAATCGCAGAGGTTATGTGGGTACCAATTTCCTGTCTGCCCTTGTCATTCCCATTCTAGAGCTGGTTGAAGCACGGTCTGCTCTCTAGTAGCTTCTATTCTGACTTGCTTACCGTGGAGTGCACTAATACCTATCACTGTATATAGTGTACATACTGCTGTTCTAAATTGGTGAAGGATAATACAAGTCAAAACTTTTCTGCTGTGTTTATTTTGCTCCCTTTACACCCAGGATAACAGGCCATTTGGAATCCTGGGTTGTAATTATATATATATATATATCTATATATATATATATATATATATATATATATATATATATATATCAGCACATGTAAAATTAGTTAAGTGGCTTTCAGGAATTTTAATAAATAATTATTTGGTACATTATAGAAAAGGTGCAATAAGTGTTTGATGAAGTATGCAGCACCAGCTGGAACACCGCACATAATGAATACAAAAATTAGCTTTTACCACGAGGGACAAGTTTAATGGGTAACGACTTTCATCACTAATGACTGACAAAGCCCATGACGAGTGAAGTGTTTCCTTAATAAAGATGACGAATAACACACATTCAACACCTGGCTAGCTTAATAAATTTACCTAAAGTTGTAAAAGTATGTCTTTTACATCCTTGGTGGTATCATTTGCCTTGTCCATAAGAGCCCCTCATCGTGCGAGTCAACACTTGACAACATCAACTCCATCTCTGGCTGTTTTAAAATGCACTTATCACTACACTTACAAGTGCAATATCCTTACCTGCAGAGAATAACCAACACGTGTCAGGCAATACCTCAAGACCCAGTATAAAAACTGTACTGTTTATTGTGTTCTTGTGTCTAAGGTACCTCCGCTGCCACCACCTCAACATACATATATACATACCCAGACACTACCACACTCAACGTACTGACAATCAAAAGTTATCCATTTGAACGTATTGACATTCAAACGCTATCACACTGACCGTACTGACAATCAAATGCTATCCAATTGAATGTATTGACACTCAACGCCACCAGCTAAACACAGCAACAACCACTGCTTACTTGACCAGAGGTTCTTAACCGAGAGTAATTTCCAGGAGGGGTGGGGGCGAATCCAGAGCAAAAGTAAGAAAAATATTGTGTAACTGCCATTTGCTCCTTAAGCATACTCTTTTGCATAGTTAAAAATAATAAAGTTAAGAATGAAAGCTTGTTTCTCAATTTTCCCATTTAAATATAGAGGACTTTTTTTTATTTTTACGTTTAGAATTTTATATGAAGGAAGAAGAGGGAGGGTGGCGACGAGGACCAACTACGAGAGGTGGCGCCATCCAATATAGGCTAAGAACCAAAATATTAGACGAACGCACGACAACGAATATCCGGTAGACGAGCACAGCCACAAGCAGTAGCTACGACACGAATGCCGCGTCAACTATACGTCAGATGAAAGCAGCTACAATTCTTTATAAAGAACTTCCACTGTGAAGTATAAGCAAAGACAGGGAAAACTGAAGAAAAAGTAGACACCAGAGAGACTTCAATGGCAGTATTTGCATGACAATTTACCCCTGGGATAGTAAGAGTCTATATAGTGGATCCACTTTAATGGTCAGATACAAAGGAAACCCCCCGACCCTCCGGGGGAAAGCCATGGATAACACGACTGCAAACAAACCACGGAACTGACCTAGAGTTTTACGACTCACTCACCATGGGTTGAAACCCCATCCGTTCCGTGTTTTTTTAGATAGCATTTATATGTGCACTCCATCTTGTGTGGTATATACCAGGAAAAACAACTAGCTCTTGCTCCCACAGTGCAATTATCTTGTTTAATAGCAGCAGACTGCGGGTCTACTCAAACTTATTCAGTACAAAAATAAGATGGTGGAACAGTAACTTTCACGATGAGTAAATGTGACAAGTGTAACGTGACAGGTTTAACATACTTGGCAGAGGAACATCAAGTGGATAGTGTGCGCCTGAGTACAAAAAGTTTAGGTGAGTACAGTCAAAGTTTAGGTGAGTACAAAAAGTTTAGGTGAGTACAGTCAAAGTTTAGGTGAGTACAAGAAGTTTAGGTGAGTACAGTCAAAGTTTAGGTGAGTACAAAAAGTTTAGGTGAGTACAGTCAAAGTTTAGGTGAGTACAAAAAGTTTAGGTGAGTACAGTCAAAGTTTAGGTGAGTACAAAAAGTTTAGGTGAGTACAGTCAAAGTTTAGGTGAGTACAAAAAGTTTAGGTGAGTACAGTCAAAGTTTAGGCGAGTACAAGAAGTTTAGGTGAGTACAGTCAAAGTTTAGGTGAGTACAAAAAGTTTAGGTGAGTACAAAGTTTAGGTGAGTACAAAAAGCTTAGGTGAGTACAAAGTTTAGGTGAGTACAAAGTTTAGGTGAGTACAAAGTTTAGGTATATTTCCTCACTCATGTTGTATGTAGCCTTACGTTACATCCGCTCCTCACCCTCCCCGAGTACATTTGCACTCGGAGCGGCCACTCCCGTCTGGGTACACCAGCACTGAAGCTGGAGCTCAACCCCAGCACCCTCAGCTAGGTAACTACCCTCAGCTAGGTAACTACCCTCAGCTGGGTTACTACCCTCAGCTAGGTAACTACACTCAGCTAGGTAACTACCCTCAGCTAGGTAACTACCCTCAGCTAGGTAACTACACTCAGCTGGGTTACTACCCTCAGCTAGGTAACTACCCTCAGCTAGGTAACTACCCTCAGCTAGGTAACTACCCTCGGCTAGGTAACTACCCTCAGCTAGGTAACTACACTCAGCTAGGTAACTACACTCACCTAGGTAACTACCCTCAGCTAGGTAACTACCCTCAGCTAGGTAACTACACTCACCTAGGTAACTACACTCACCTAGGTAACTACCCTCAGCTAGGTAACTACCCTCAGCTAGGTAACTACACTCACCTAGGTAACTACACTCACCTAGGTAACTACACTCACCTAGGTAACTACACTCACCTAGGTAACTACACTCAGCTAGGTAACTACACTCAGCTAGGTAACTACCCTCAGCTAGGTAACTACCCTCAGCTAGGTAACTACCCTCAGCTAGGTAACTACCCTCAGCAAGGTAACTACCCTCAGCAAGGTAACTACCCTCAGCTAGGTAACTACCCTCAGCTAGGTAACTACCCTCAGCTAGGTAACTACACTCAGCTAGGTAACTACCCTCAGTTAGGTAACTACCCACAGTTAGGTAACTACCCTCAGTTAGGTAACTACCCTCAGCTAGGTAACTACCCTCAGTTAGGTAACTACCCTCAGCAAGGTAACTACCCTCAGCTAGGTAACTACCCTCAGCTAGGTAACTACCCTCAGCTAGGTAACTACCCTCAGCAAGGTAACTACCCTCAGCTAGGTAACTACCCTCAACTAGGTAACTACCCTCAGCTAGGTAACTACCCTCAGCTAGGTAACTACCCTCAGCTAGGTAACTACCCTCAGCTAGGTAACTACCCTCAGCTAGGTAACTACCCTCAGCAAGGTAACTACTCTCAGCAAGGTAACTACCCTCAGCTAGGTAACTACCCTCAGCTAGGTAACTACACTCAGCTAGGTAACTACCCTCAGCTAGGTAACTACCCTCAGCTAGGTAACTACCCTCAGCTAGGTAACTACACTCAGCTAGGCAACTACCCTCAGCTAGGTAACTACCCTCAGTTAGGTAACTACCCTAAGTTAGGTAACTACCCTCAGCAAGGTAACTACCCTCAGCAAGGTAACTACCCTCAGCAAGGTAACTACCCTCAGCTAGGTAACTACACTCAGTTGGGTTACTACCCTCAGCTAGGTAACTACCCTCAGCTAGGTAACTACCCTCAGGTAACTACACTCAGCTAGGTAACTACCCTCAGGTAACTACCCTCAGCTAGGTAACTACCCTCAGGTAACTACACTCAGCTAGGTAACTACCCTCAGCTAGGTAACTACCCTCAGGTAACTACACTCAGCTAGGTAACTACCCTCAGGTAACTACCCTCAGGTAACTACACTCAGCTAGGTAACTACCCTCAGGTAACTACCCTCAGCTAGGTAACTACCCTCAGGTAACTACCCTCAGCTAGGTAACTACCCTCAGGTAACTACACTCAGTTAGGTAACTACCCTCAGGTAACTACCCTCAGCTAGGTAACTACCCTCAGGTAACTACCCTCAGCTAGGTAACTACCCTCAGGTAACTACACTCAGCTAGGTAACTACCCTCAGCTAGGTAACTACCCTCAGGTAACTACACTCAGCTAGGTAACTACCCTCAGGTAACTACCCTCAGCTAGGTAACTACCCTCAGGTAACTACACTCAGCTAGTTAACTACCCTCAGCTAGGTAACTACCCTCAGGTAACTACACTCAGCTAGGTAACTACCCTCAGGTAACTACCCTCAGCTAGGTAACTACCCTCAGGTAACTACCCTCAGCTAGGTAACTACCCTCAGGTAACTACACTCAGCTAGGTAACTACCCTCAGGTAACTACCCTCAGGTAACTACCCTCAGCTAGGTAACTACCCTCAGGTAACTACCCTCAGCTAGGTAACTACCCTCAGGTAACTACCCTCAGCTAGGTAACTACCCTCAGGTAACTACACTCAGCTAGGTAACTACCCTCAGGTAACTACCCTCAGCTAGGTAACTACCCTCAGGTAACTACCCTCAGCTAGGTAACTACCCTCAGGTAACTACACTCAGCTAGGTAACTACCCTCAGGTAACTACACTCAGCTAGGTAACTACCCTCAGCAAGGTAACTACCCTCAGCAAGGTAGCTACCCTCAGCAAGGTAACTACCCTCAGATAGGTAACTACCCTCAGCTAGGTAACTACCCTCAGCTGGGTTACTACCCTCAGCTAGGTAACTACCCTCAGCTGGGTTACTACCCTCAGCTGGGTTACTACCCTCAGCTAGGTAACTACCCTCAGCTGGGTTACTACCCTCAGCTAGGTAACTACCCTCAGCTGCGTTACTACCCTCAGCTAGGTAACTACCCTCAGCTGGGTTACTACCCTCAGCTAGGTAACTACCCTCAGCTGGGTTACTACCCTCAGCTGGGTAACTACCCTCAGCTGGGTTACTACCCTCAGCTAGGTAACTACCCTCAGCTGGGTTACTACCTTCAGCTAGGTAACTACCCTCAGCTGGGTTACTACCTTCAGGTAGGTTACTACCTTCAGCTGGGTTACTACCCTCAGCTGGGTTACTACCCTCAGGTAGGTTACTACCCTCAGCTGGGTTACTACCCTCAGCTAGGTAACTACACATATACCTCCTTCATGAAGCACAAAATACTCTCCCAGTGTTGCTGGTAGAGTACTTGACTTACAACCGAAAGGCCCCAGGTTGAATCCTAGGCGAGGCGAGATATAATGGCAAGTCTCCTAATGCCTGCTGCTCCAGTAAATAGGATACCTAGGAGTTAGTTGACTGCTGCGAGTCATATTCTAGGAGGGAACCTAAAGGATCTACAATGTTAATAAACCAAACTGATTGTTGAGTGGGTTATTCTGGATTGTTAACCCTCCAGAGTTAATGTGGACCAGGATTGTTAACCCTCCAGAGTTAATGTGGACCAGGATTGTTAACCCTCCAGAGTTAATGTGGACCAGGATTGTTAACCCTCCAGAGTTAATGTGGACCAGGATTGTTAACCCTCCAGAGTTAATGTGGACCAGGATTGTTAACCCTCCAGAGTTAATGTAAACCTGGATTATTAACCCTCCAGAGTTAATGTAAACCTGGATTATTGACCCTCCAGAGTTAATGTGGACCAGGATTATTAACCCTCCAGAGTTAATGTAAACCTGGATTATTAACCCTCCAGAGTTAATGTAAACCTGGATTATTGACCCTCCAGAGTTAATGCGAACCTGGATTATTAACCCTCCAGAGTTAATGTAAACCTGGATTATTGACCCTCCAGAGTTAATGCGAACCTGGATTATTAACCCTCCAGAGTTAATAATGCGAACCTGGATTAACCCTGCAGAGTTAATAATGTGAATCAAGACTTCAGCTTGAGGTTGAAAGCAGAGGTAATGTAGGTGTTGGTGGTGTGGTGACCGTCACTGTGTCAATCTTCACATGGTACACTCTTATTATCAAACAGGACACAACATAAGCTACCATGTTATATATGACATTTCACCATGTTTACTTAACAGAGCCATCACACAAGACGGCTCTCTCGTAGTATTTCATCACGCAGGATGGTCATCACACCAGGTAATGAAATCTGTCAGCCTCAGCTGGGTGATGTCAGTAGGTGCATAAGTAGGCACCGGTGGTGGTGGTGGTGGTGATGTAATATGTGTGGCCCCAAGAGGTAATTTTGGACTATGATGGCCCACAGGGAAGGCCACAGGAGCCGCCCGGGACCCCCACTGGTGTCTTTCATCACCCCAGTAACACCAGCCAAGCTAAGCTCCTCTTATAACAACCAAACTGGTTGACGGCGCTGACAACAGCATTAGGGTAGAGGTGGGTAGACGGGAAGAACAAGTGGGAAAACCTTGAGACTCAAGGGAGGGTGAGGCAGATTGTTAACATTTTATTAAATTACATACATCAACATTGTATTGTATGAGGTTCGCCGGTATTGCCTGCCCGGGTCTTCTCTAAGATGGCGACCCGGCCTATATCAGCATTGTGCCGTTCTCATTCTCCGCGACAGATACATTCATGATTGCCTGTCATATTCCATCTCACAAGATAGGAGTCATACATACAGGAAGAAATGAGGAAGGAAGGAAAAAGATTAGAGATAAACACGGGAAGTATGAGAATACTGGAGGAGGGAAATGGAAGGGTTGGAGGAAGAAGAGATAATGTCTAAGAAAAACAGAATGAAAGATTCGAAAGAAAAGGGACATAGAATTGAGTTAAAATATTTAACGTGTCATGGTGGATGTTTAGTAGTTTACAGCAAGTAATGAATCAGTTCCATTACCTCTCATCTTTATCAGCCTCTTCCTCACCCCTCTCCATTTCACATAACTGTCCCTTTCTTTCCATCTCTCTGCCACTATCCTTCTCACTACACATGTCCCCTTCCCTCCGTATTCAATATTTTCCATGCATTATAAGCAACTATTTGCATGTGACTGAAGAGTGCAGAGAACACAGGTGTTGTGGCAGGGTAATAGTGTCAACACCTTCACCCAGGACGTGTATGTACATTGTACACACATTTATGTACACATATACAGATATATTCCGGAGAGTGTCGCTCCCCTGAACGACTCTGCCTGGATTTCCTACTCATTTTCTGCAACGCTGCAAGCTGTGTTGACTGCAACACTGCAAGATCCTGATGTGTTGACTGCAACACTGCAAGCTCCCAATGTGTTGATTGCAATACTGCAAACTCCCAATGTGTTGATTGCAACACTGCAAGCTCTTGGGATGTTGATTGCAACACTGCAAGCTTCCAATGTGTTGATTGCAATACTGCAAACTCCCAACGTGTTGATTGCAACACTGCAAGCTCTTGGGATGTTGATTGCAACACTGCAAGCTCTTGAGATGTTGATTGCAACACTGCAAGCTCTTGAGGTGTTGAATTGCAATACTGAAAGCTCCTGATGTGTTGACTGCAACACTGCAAGCTCCTGATGTGTTAACTGCAACACGAAAGGCCTACTGCTATCATTCAACTCCCCCAGTGGTTATTTTATATTTTTAGCTGCTCCTTCAGGATTATTGCACACAGATATCTAAGTAAACAGCGAGGTAGCAGGCGAAGGCAGGCAGCCTACATAAAGCAGTGTAGGTACGTGGACTGATAGTTTGTAGGATCATGTAGTGTTAAACTGAACGGGTGTTAGACACACTTTAGTTTAGCTGCATTTTGTACGAAATTCACGTTGTGTGTTGTGATACGTCCATAAGTGCTCTGATGTGTGGTGATACGTTCATGAGGGCTCTGGTGTGTGGTGATACGTCCATAAGGGCTCTGGTGTGTGGTGATACGTTCATGAGGGCTCTGGTGTGTGGTGATACGTTCATAAGGGCTCTGATGTGTGGTGATACGTTCATAAGTGCTCTGGTGTGTGGTGATACGTCCATAAGGGCTCTGGTGTATGGTGATACGTCCATAAGGGCTCTGGTGTGTGGTGATAGGTTCATGAGGGCTCTGGTGTGTGGTGATACGTCCATAAGGGCTCTGGTGTGTGGTGATACGTCCATAAGGGCTCTGATGTGTGGTGATACGTCCATAAGGGCTCTGGTGTGTGGTGATACGTTCATGAGGGCTCTGGTGTGTGGTGATACGTTCATAAGTGCTCTGGTGTGTGGTGATACGTCCATAAGGGCTCTGGTGTGTGGTGGTACGTTCATAAGTGCTCTGGTGTGTGGTGATACGTTCATAAGTGCTCTGGTGTGTGGTGATACGTCCATAAGTGCTCTGGTGTGTGGTGATACGTTCATAAGTGCTCTGGTGTGTGGTGATACGTTCATAAGTGCTCTGGTGTGTGGTGATACGTTCATAAGTGCTCTGGTGTGTGGTGATACGTCCATAAGTGCTCTGGTGTGTGGTGATACGTTCATAAGTGCTCTGGTGTGTGGTGATACGTTCATAAGTGCTCTGGTGTGTGGTGATACGTCCATAAGTGCTCTGGTGTGTGGTGATACGTTCATAAGTGCTCTGGTGTGTGGTGATACGTCCATAAGTGCTCTGGTGTGTGGTGATACGTCCATAAGTGCTCTGGTGTGTGGTGATACGTCCATAAGTGCTCTGGTGTGTGGTGATACGTCCATAAGTGCTCTGGTGTGTGGTGTTACGTTCATAAGTGCTCTGGTGTGTGGTGATACGTTCATAAGTGCTCTGGTGTGTGGTGATACGTCCATAAGTGCTCTGGTGTGTGGTGCTGTGTTCAAAGGCGTGCTGAAGTTTGTAGTGCTACTTTCAGAGTGCTGGTATGTGATGATACATTCAAGAGGAGTCTGAGAGAGAGAGAGAGAGAGAGAGAGAGAGAGAGAGAGAGAGAGAGTACGTACCAGTTCTGAAGCCTTGTTTATCACCTTACAACTTAGATAATACACACAAGGTAAAGACGTATATATAGCCCAGTCTTTGTTCCACTCTCATTCACCTGCCATGTACCTCACAAAACTTGAAATTTAATTTATTCACCGGGAAGTGCTAAATTCGTAAGGAAATGAAAGGCAATCAGGTTGATCCGAGGAAAAGTAGGGAAGCTTCAAGGCACTTCCTTCAAGAAACCGATCTACAATGTGACCCAATTTTAAGAGGCATCATAGAGGGAGACAGTCAAGGTCTTTCACGAGTGACTGTTGTTGTATTCTCAATATATTCTAAGATACACTGAATTAGGAAGGAATGGTCCCAAATCTGCACACAGAAATCACTCCCTACGAAAGCAAAAGACTGGGCAGGCGATGCAAAATGCCCCCAATAAAAAGTAGGGGGGCCATTGGTACACTAAGGGAAAACACCATAAGTGTCCGGGGCCCAAGACTGTTCAACAGCCTCCCATCAAGCATTAGGGGAATTGCCAATAAACCTCTGGCTGCCTTCAAGAGAGAGCTGGACAGATACCTAAAGTCAGTGCCGGATCAGCCGGGCAGTGGCTCGTACGTTGGACTGCGTGCGGCCAGCAGTAACAGCCTAGTTGATCAGGCCCTGATCCACCGGGAGGCCTGGTCATGGACCGGACCGCGGGGGCGTTGATCCCCGGAATAACCTCCAGGTAACCTCCAGGTAACACAGACAACAATTACACTCCACACGGGCTACCCAACCTCACAGTTACCACATGTTACACTCCACACGGGCTACCCAACCTCACAGTTACCACATGTTACACTCCACACGGGCTACCCAACCTCACAATTAGCACACGTTACACTCCACACGGGCTACCCAACCTCACAATTACCACATGTTACACTCCACACGGGCTACCCAACCTCACAATTACCACATGTTGCACTCCACACGGGCTACCCAACCTCACAATTACCACATGTTGCACTCCACACGGGCTACCCAACCTCACAATTAGCACACGTTACACTCCACACGGGCTACCCAACCTCACAATTACCCCATGTTACACTCCACACGGGCTACCCAACCTCACAATTACCCCATGTTACACTCCACACGGGCTACCCAACCTCACAATTACCACATGTTACACTCCACACGGGCTACCCAACCTCACAATTACCACATGTTACACTCCACACGGGCTACCCAACCTCACAATTACCACATGTTACACTCCACACGGGCTGCCCAACCTCACAATTACCCCATGTTACACTCCACACGGGCTACCCAACCTCACAATTACCACATGTTACACTCCACACGGGCTACCCAACCTCACAATTACCACATGTTACACTCCACACGGGCTACCCAACCTCACAATTACCACATGTTACACTCCACACGGGCTACCCAACCTCACAGTTACCACATGTTACACTCCACACGGGCTACCCAGCCTCACAATTACCACATGTTACACTCCACACGGGCTACCCAACCTCACAATTACCCCATGTTACACTCCACACGGGCTACCCAACCTCACAATTACCCCATGTTACACTCCACACGGGCTACCCAACCTCACAGTTACCACATGTTACACTCCACACGGGCTACCCAGCCTCACAATTACCCCATGTTACACTCCACACGGGCTACCCAACCTCACAATTACCACACGTTACACTCCACACGGGCTACCCAACCTCACAATTACCACATGTTACACTCCACACGGGCTACCCAACCTCACAATTACCACATGTTACACTCCACACGGGCTACCCAACCTCACAATTACCACATGTTACACTCCACACGGGCTACCCAACCTCACAGTTACCACATGTTACACTCCACACGGGCTACCCAACCTCACAATTACCACATGTTACACTCCACACGGGCTACCCAACCTCACAATTAGCACATGTTACACTCCACACGGGCTACCCAACCTCACAATTACCACATGTTACACTCCACACGGGCTACCCAACCTCACAATTACCACACGTTACACTCCACACGGGCTACCCAACCTCACAATTACCACATGTTACACTCCACACGGGCTACCCAACCTCACAATTACCACACGTTACACTCCACACGGGCTACCCAACCTCACAATTACCACATGTTACACTCCACACGGGCTACCCAACCTCACAATTACCACATGTTACACTCCACACGGGCTACCCAACCTCACAATTACCACATGTTACACTCCACACGGGCTACCCAACCTTACAATTACCACATGTTATACTCCACACGGGCTACCCAACCTCACAATTACCACATGTTACACTCCACACGGGCTACCCAACCTCACAATTACCACACATCTTGTTACGAATAATAAACTTTATACACAATTACAATTAATTGTTCGTCCATATATTATAACCAAAACTCGCAATATCTTGCAAGACGATAATTCATTTAAATTATTAAAAACAAATTTCAACTATACATAAATAGCAACATTTTTCAAGACAAATTATTTGAAAACTTTTTAATTGAAAGAAATAATTTAATATATAAAAATAATTTCGTCCTTGCAGCTACTCAATTTTTTTTTTTTCTAAATTCTCACAAGTAGGTCTAAGGACAGGTTTTCCCTGCTGACAGTCTGATCAACTAAGCTATTGCTGCTTTGGGCCAGCAGGCTCATATAACCATCACAATCCGTCTGTTCTGTCAGATACCTGATGAAGACAAAACTTAGTGTCAGGTCAGGGTTAAAGGGCAACATGTCAGCTAAGATGAATTTGTCAGCACAGCTTAAAATCCTCACAGATTTTATATATCATTAATAAAACTAGTTTATGTAAGCCTGAATTATAAGTTATGTTGATAAATTCACCATACCTGACATGTCACCCTTGAAACTTGACGTGACGTGTCATTTCACTTTAAAATGTTTGAACAATGGAAATGCATCTTCCACGCTGAGTGACGTCACCAAACCACTTAGGTGCAAGAGAGGTCAACAAACCACTTAGGTGCAAGAGAGGTCAACAAACCACTTAGGTGCAAGAGAGGTCAACAAACCACTTAGGTGCAAGAGAGGTCAACAAACCACTTAGGTGCAAGAGAGGTCAACAAACCACTTAGGTGCAAGAGAGGTCAACAAACCACTTAGGTGCAAGAGGGGTCAACAAACCACTTAGGTGCAAGAGAGGTCAACAAACCACTTAGGTGCAAGAGAGGTCAACAAACCACTTAGGTGCAAGAGAGGTCAACAAACCACTTAGGTGCAAGAGAGGACAACAAACCACTTAGGTGCAAGAGAGGTCAACAAACCACTTAGGTGCAAGAGAGGACAACAAACCACTTAGGTGCAAGAGAGGTCAACAAACCACTTAGGTGCAAGAGAGGTCAACAAACCACTTAGGTGCAAGAGAGGTCAACAAACCACTTAGGTGCAAGAGAGGTCAACAAACCACTTAGGTGCAAGAGAGGTCAACAAACCACTTAGGTGCAAGAGAGGTCAACAAACCACTTAGGTGCAAGAGAGGTCAACAAACCACTTAGGTGCAAGAGAGGTCAACAAACCACTTAGGTGCAAGAGAGGTCAACAAACCACTTAGGTGCAAGAGAGGTCAACAAACCACTTAGGTGCAAGAGGGGTCAACAAAGCACTTACTGTGCACGTGAGGTCACATCGCTATATAAACCTCTTATCATACTTCTACTCTTCCTTAATAATGTAAGAGATCACGAAAACTATTACAATTGTGGTTATAATGCATATGAAGACGTCACCTCTTTCTTCTCATCTTATTGCATTTTATATATATGTCGTGCCGAATAGGTAAAATCTGCAATTTTAGCTTAAATAGCAACGCTCTTGTTGCTGAATAAGGCAAGCGAAAATTTGTGTATGCAATAATTTCGTAAAAATCATTCTGAACCTAACGAAAATATATTTAACTGGATTAGGCTAAATTAAATTGCGCTTGAAAAATTAAGCCACATGTGCAACATCTGGGTATCTTTATTGTAGACGTTTCACCATCCAGTGGCTTTATTAGTACAAATTCAAGGACATGATTAGAAGACAGTAGAACTATATACAAAAGATGAGGTAATCAGTCCCTCAGCCTTTAAGTTGGTGTTAAGAGCACCGTGGTCGTGAAGATTCTGGACCACAGGCAAGAGGACTGCTGCTTTTATACTGGCGGAAGATGGAGCGCATAGTGACTGGTTTTTTTTTTTTTACTTATTCGCCGGTATTCTCCGGGCCCGGGTCTTTTCCAAGTAGTGGTGACCCGGCCTTGGCTCCCTATCTGGGGAGTATCCCGAGACCTAAGTCTCCCATAGGCTGGTGGGTGGGAATCCTCAGTGGAAGTAGGTCACACCCGAGGCACGGGATAGTGGTGGTGGTAGTAGTAGTAGTAGTAGTAATCGGTTCTCTGAACCATTCATCTACAAAGTAGTAATAGTATTAGTAGTCGAAGTAGTAGTAGTAATAGTATTAGTACTCGAAGTAGTAGCAGCAACTGTGAGGAGATAATGTGGATGTCCTCTGAACCAAGATTCCATGATGTTGCAGTGTCTGACAAGTTGTACATGAACTAGCTGCTGGATGTGCACTGTTGCGCTGTGAATCATACAACTAGCTGCTGGATGTGCACTGTTGCGCTGTGAATCAGACAACTAGCTGCTGTATGTGCACTGTTGCGCTGTGAATCAGACAACTAGCTGCTGGATGTGCACTGTTGCGCTGTGAATCATACAACTAGCTGCTGGATGTGCACTGTTGCGCTGTGAATCAGACAACTAGCTGCTGGATGTGCACTGTTGCGCTGTGAATCATACAACTAGCTGCTGGATGTGCACTGTTGCGCTGTGAATCAGACAACTAGCTGCTGGATGTGCACTGTTGCGCTGTGAATCATACAACTAGCTGCTGGATGTGCACTGTTGCGCTGTGAATCAGACAACTAGCTGCTGGATGTGCACTGTTGCGCTGTGAATCATACAACTAGCTGCTGGATGTGCACTGTTGCGCTGTGAATCAGACAACTAGCTGCTGGATGTGCACTGTTGCGCTGTGAATCATACAACTAGCTGCTGGATGTGCACTGTTGTGCTGTGAATCATACAACTAGCTGCTGGATGTGCACTGTTGCGCTGTGAATCAGACAACTAGCTGCTGGATGTGCACTGTTGCGCTGTGAATCAGACAACTAGCTGCTGGATGTGCACTGTTGCGCTGTGAATCAGACAACTAGCTGCTGGATGTGCACTGTTGCGCTGTGAATCAGACAACTAGCTGCTGGATGTGCACTGTTGTGCTGTGAATCAGACAACTAGCTGCTGGATGTGCACTGTTGTGCTGTGAATCAGACAACTAGCTGCTGGATGTGCACTGTTGCGCTGTGAATCAGACAACTAGCTGCTGGATGTGCACTGTTGCGCTGTGAATCAGACAACTAGCTGCTGGATGTGCACTGTTGCGCTGTGAATCAGACAACTAGCTGCTGGATGTGCACTGTTGCGCTGTGAATCATACAACTAGCTGCTGGATGTGCACTGTTGCGCTGTGAATCAGACAACTAGCTGCTGGATGTGCACTGTTGCGCTGTGAATCAGACAACTAGCTGCTGGATGTGCACTGTTGTGCTGTGAATCAGACAACTAGCTGCTGGATGTGCACTGTTGCGCTGTGAATCAGACAACTAGCTGCTGGATGTGCACTGTTGCGCTGTGAATCAGACAACTAGCTGCTGGATGTGCACTGTTGCGCTGTGAATCAGACAACTAGCTGCTGGATGTGCACTGTTGCGCTGTGAATCATACAACTAGCTGCTGTATGTGCACTGTTGCGCTGTGAATCAGACAACTAGCTGCTGGATGTGCACTGTTGCGCTGTGAATCAGACAACTAGCTGCTGGATGTGCACTGTTGCGCTGTGAATCAGACAACTAGCTGCTGTATGTGCACTGTTGCGCTGTGAATCAGACAACTAGCTGCTGTATGTGCACTGTTGCGCTGTGAATCAGACAACTAGCTGCTGGATGTGCACTGTTGCGCTGTGAATCATACAACTAGCTGCTGGATGTGCACTGTTGCGGTGTGAATCAGACAACTAGCTGCTGGATGTGCACTGTTGCGCTGTGAATCAGACAACTAGCTGCTGGATGTGCACTGTTGCGCTGTGAATCAGACAACTAGCTGCTGTATGTGCACTGTTGCGCTGTGAATCAGACAACTAGCTGCTGTATGTGCACTGTTGCGCTGTGAATCAGACAACTAGCTGCTGGATGTGCACTGTTGCGCTGTGAATCATACAACTAGCTGCTGGATGTGCACTGTTGCGCTGTGAATCATACAACTAGCTGCTGGATGTGCACTGTTGCGCTGTGAATCAGACAACTAGCTGCTGGGTGTGCACTGTTGCGCTGTGAATCATACAACTAGCTGCTGGATGTGCACTGTTGCGCTGTGAATCAGACAACTAGCTGCTGGGTGTGCACTGTTGCGCTGTGAACCAGACAACTAGCTGCTGGATGTGCACTGTTGCGCTGTGAATCATACAACTAGCTGCTGGATGTGCACTGTTGCGCTGTGAATCAGACAACTAGCTGCTGGATGTGCACTGTTGCGCTGTGAATCAGACAACTAGCTGCTGGATGTGCACTGTTGCGCTGTGAATCAGACAACTAGCTGCTGGATGTGCACTGTTGCGCTGTGAATCATACAACTAGCTGCTGGATGCACACTGTTGCGCTGTGAATCATACAACTAGCTGCTGGATGTGCACTGTGCTGTGAATCAGACAACTAGCTGCTGGGTGTGCACTGTTGCACTGTGAATCATACAACTAGCTGCTGGATGTACACTGTTGCGCTGTGAATCATACAACTAGCTGCTGGATGTGCACTGTTGCGCTGTGAATCAGACAACTAGCTGCTGGATGTGCACTGTTGCGCTGTGAATCAGATAACTAGCTGCTGGATGTGCACTGTTGCGCTGTGAATCAGACAACTAGCTGCTGGATGTGCACTGTTGCGCTGTGAATCAGACAACTAGCTGCTGGATGTGCACTGTTGCGCTGTGAATCAGACAACTAGCAGCTGGATGTACACTGTTGCGCTGTGAATCATACAACTAGCTGCTGGATGTGCACTGTTGCGCTGTGAATCAGACAACTAGCTGCTGGATGTACACTGTTGCGCTGTGAATCATAAAACTAGCTGCTGGGTGTGCACTGTTGCGCTGTGAATCAGACAACTAGCTGCTGGATGTGCACTGTTGCGCTGTGAATCAGACAACTAGCTGCAGGATGTGCACTGTTGCGCTGTGAATCATACAACTAGCTGCTGGGTGTGCACTGTTCCGCTGTGAATCATACAACTAGCTGCTGGGAGTGCACTGCTGTGCTAGGAATCATACAATTAGCTGCTGGGTGTACACTGTTGCGCTGTGAATCATACAACTAGCTGCTGGGAGTGCATTGTTGCGCTGTGAATCATACAACTAGCTGCTGGGTGTGCACTGTTCCGCTGTGAATCATACAACTAGCTGCTGGATGTGCACTGCTGTGCTGGGAATCATACAACTAGCTGCTGGGTGTGCACTGCTGTGCTGTGAATCATACAACTAGCTGCTGGGTGTACATTGTTGCGCTGTGAATCATATAACTAGCTGCTGGAAGTGCACTGTTGCGCTGTGAATCATACAACTAGCTGCTGGGTGTGCACTGTTGCGCTGTGAATCATACAACTAGCTGCTGAATGTGCACTGTTGTGCTGTGAATCATACAACTAGCTGCTGGGTGTACACTGTTGCGCTGTGAATCATACAACTAGCTGCTGGGTGTACACTGTTGCGCTGTGAATCATACAACTAGCTGCTGGGTGTGCACTGTTGCGCTGTGAATCATACAACTAGCTGCTGGGAGTGCATTGTTGCGCTGTGAATCATACAACTAGCTGCTGGGTGTGCACTGTTCCGCTGTGAATCATACAACTAGCTGCTGGATGTGCACTGCTGTGCTGGGAATCATACAACTAGCTGCTGGGTGTGCACTGCTGTGTTGTGAATCATACAACTAGCTGCTGGGTGTACATTGTTGCGCTGTGAATCATATAACTAGCTGCTGGATGTGCACTGTTGCGCTGTGAATCATACAACTAGCCGCTGGGTGTGCACTGTTGCGCTGTGAATCATACAACTAGCTGCTGGGTGTGCACTGTTGCGCTGTGAATCATACAACTAGCTGCTGGGTGTGCACTGTTGCGCTGTGAATCATACAACTAGCTGCTGGGTGTACACTGTTGCGCTGTGAATCATACAACTAGCTGCTGGGTGTACACTGCTGTGAATCATACAACTAGCTGCTGGGTGTGCACTGTTGCGCTGTGAATCATACAACTAGCTGCTGGGTGTGCACTGTTGCGCTGTGAATCATACAACTAGCTGCTGGGTGTACACTTGCGCTGTGAATCATACAACTAGCTGCTGGGTGTGCACTGTTGCGCTGTGAATCATACAACTAGCTGCTGGGTGTACACTGTTGCGCTGTGAATCATACAACTAGCTGCTGGGTGTACACTTGCGCTGTGAATCATACAACTAGCTGCTGGGAGTGCAATGTTGCGCTGTGAATCATACAACTAGCTGCTGGGTGTGCACTGTTGCGCTGTGAATCATAACTAGCTGCTGGGTGTGCACTGCTGTGCTGTGAATCATACAACCAGCTGCTGGGTGTGCACTGTTGCGCTGTGAATCATACAACTAGCTGCTGGGTGTACACTGTTGCGCTGTGAATCATACAACTAGTTGCTGTGTGTGCACTGCTGTGAATAATAGAACTAGCTGCTGGGAATGCACTGTTGCGCTGTGAATCATACAACTAGCTGCTGGGTGTGCACTGTTGCGCTGTGAATCATACAACTAGCTGCTGGGTGTGCACTGTTGCGCTGTGAATCATACAACTAGCTGCTGGGTGTGCACTGTTGCACTGTGAATCATACAACTAGCTGCTGGGTGTACACTGTTGTGCTGCGAATCATACAACTAGCTGCTGGGTGTACACTGTTGTGCTGTGAATCATACAACTAGCTGCTGGGTGTACATTGCTGCGCTGTGCATCATACAACTAGCTGCTGGGTGTGCACTGTTGCGCTGTGAATCATACAACTAGCTGCTGGGTGTGCACTGTTGCGCTGTGAATCATACAACTAGCTGCTGGGTGTGCACTTGCGCTGTGAATCATACAACTAGCTGCTGGGTGTGCACTGCTGTGCTGTGAATCATACAACTAGCTGCTGGGTGTGTGCACTGCTGTGCATCATACAACTAGCTGCTGGGTGTGTGCACTGCTGTGCTGTGAATCATACAACTAGCTGCTGGGTGTGTGCACTGCTGTGCTGTGAATCATACAACTAGCTGCTGGGTGTGCACTGCTATCTTAGAACAACTGTCACAATATTTCATAACAGGCGACAGAAAAATTAGTTCCCCATTATGATCCATAATTATATTATTGAGTGAGCTTAATATTTATGATGAATTTACCATCTTTGGTGGGTGTTCGGCGTTCTAAGTGAGCGCCGCGCACACTATAAGCCCCAGGACTGTGTCCCGAGCAATAACCATCCCTGAAACACTCAATGTTTTTCATTAAACATCTTTAATAGAAAAATTCACTTGACTCAGTTCCAGTGAATGTGAAATTTGTGTCAAAATTAATGGGTGACAACTTCCTGGATAAAGTTAGCGACTGACGTCCATATTACCAGCAGAAGTTTCATAATTCCAGGTTAGAGCTGGTAAGCCAGAGAACACGTAAACAAGCCGAATGGAAAGTAACTCTAGAACCTGTGACATACCCGTCATCGGTTTCTAGGACTCTTCTCTCCCAGCCCAACCCAGACTTGTCTGCTAGCTGCCTGAGCAATTAGGCTGTTGCAGCAAGTACAATCAATGCAATTATAATCCATTCCAAAAAAAGAGCTCTGGCATTTACACAGACACATACATTCCAGCTGGGACTGAGTCAGATATATCCCTGTTTGTTGATGACATAAAACTAATGAGAATAAAACACAAATATCATAAATGGATCAGGACAAAACTGCAACATTGGTCTGATAAGTGATTGCTTGAATTCAACCACAGCAAATGCAAGGTTATGCAGCTTGGGGAAGGGAACAGAAGATCGCACGTGAAGTGTAGACTAGAGGGACAGAGGCTTCAGACTTACAGAAAAAGAAGACTTAGAAGTTAACAGAGTGGCTATTATAGTGCCAGAGGCTGATATCAAACTCAAACTAATAACCTCTGTAGCCAATGCTCGTCTGGAAAATCTAGGAGCAGGGTTCAGGAATATTAACACACACACAGTGGGCCATTTATATAACATGTGTCATGCCCATCATGACGCATGCAGCACCATCATGGAACCCACGCCTGAAAAAGCATGTTGTGAAACTGGAGAAAGAGGTATGCAGCAAGACTTGTTCTAGAATTAAGGAGTATGAGCTACGAGGAGAGAACAACATTAAATTAACGACACCGGAAGACAAAAGACCCAAGGAAGACATGACATACTTTACAATAAGGAGAGGCTATTTCAGAGGCAAGAAACAGGTACTTGGGAACACAGCTGGAAGTTCAAGACCCAGCTGATGCACAAGGATGTCAGGAAGCATTTGTTCAATTTCAGGGTGGTCAGGAAGTGGAATGACCTCGACAATGAAGTGGAGAAGGCAGACTCCATCACACACACACAACACACACACACAACACACACACAGTTTTTGGAACAGGTACAATAGGGCCCATGAGGGTAGGAGGGAGTGAATTTGGCAAGTGGCAAGTTGAGAGATGGGATCAGGAGCTAGGACTCGACCCCTGTAACCACATGGGAGTACATATAGCTGAATGTACAGTCTCTCTTGGTTTAGAAAGACACGTAAGCAAACACTAACATATTTATTAGAAAACGTTTCGGTCCTGGGACTTTGATCACTTCTAACATACAGAGGTAAATTAGACACATGTGCA
This sequence comes from Cherax quadricarinatus, assembly GCF_038502225.1. Lineage (NCBI taxonomy): Eukaryota > Metazoa > Arthropoda > Malacostraca > Decapoda > Parastacidae > Cherax > Cherax quadricarinatus. Next base: position 2,989,048 of record NC_091355.1, read on the forward strand.
ACTCTTGTGTATCTTTATTGAGGAAACGTTTCGCCACACAGTGGCTTCATCAGTCCATACGTAGGAGAAACTTGAAGAACAGGAGAAGAATGAGGTAATCAGTCCCTCAACCTTGAGTCGATGTATTCAGTCCATCAATCTTGAATAGAATACGGCATATCAGCGGAGAAGCAGCTTATAAACCGTATGGCAGGAGAGGTGCAGCAGTCATAGGTCGTGTCACATTTGTTCAATGTGGAAGTAGGTCGTGCCCAAGAATTAGGCAAGCGAAGAATTCCTAAGTATTAAGATCCCAAGAAGTTGCAGTGTCTGACAGATTTGTAGATGAATGGTTCAGAGAACCGACATGTTGATAAATTAGACACATGTGCAACTCTTGAGTTGCACATGTGTCTAATTTATCAACATGTCGGTTCTCTGAACCATTCATCTACATACAGAGGTAGAAAGAATGTCTTTCTACCTCTGTATGTTAGAAGTGATCAAGGTCCCAGGACCGAAACGTTTTCTAATAAATATGTTATAGTGTTTGCTTACGTGTCTTTCTAAACCAACTTGTCGGTATTTATTACCAAGATTTATACCACAGTCTCTCTTGATCCAGATTCTTTCAGTACAGTCCTAGCATCACAACTCTGCATACACACATTAAATGGTGCTAAAATTGCAACTATATACAAATACAGTACATACTATTAAACTCACGGAGATAGGGCATATTACTAAGCAACAACTCTACATTAACAGGACATATTACTAAGCTATAACTGTACAGTGTAGCGAGATAGGACACATCAGTAAAGCCAGAAGGACATATACTGGAGGAAGGCAGAAGCAATAAAAGCCAAGAAAGAGACACTGGTCCATTATAGTGCGTAACATCTTGGTACTAAGTTAAAGGGGATGCATTATATCTTAAGCTGCCTCTCCCACGCTTCTTCCCGCACACTTTCCGTTATTCTTTCTCTTATACCTTCCTTCTAAGATGACTGACTCGACACCAACTGACATGTGATGCCTTCTTAGGTTTATGATTGAACACCTGAACTTTGTTCAAGTTTCTGCTTCAGTGTGCATTTACCATAGCATATACTGTGCGCTTGGCAAGTTCTGGAGAGGACAGCAACTATTTAGTGGTAATAGCGTACCGGCGAGCGTGCGTGAGACAGATGCATATATATATATATATATATATATATATATATATATATATATATATATATATATATATATATATATATATATATATATATATATATATATATATATAGATAGATAGATAGTTGCTGTCCTCTCCAAAACTTGCCAAGTTCACTGTATGAGCTTTGGCAAATAGTGGGCAAACACACACACTGAAACAGAAACTTTAAACAAAGTTTAGGGATTTAGTTATAAACTTAAGGAGTCATCAAGTGTCAATTGATGTCGTGTCAGTTGCTTCGCATGGGCCAGTAGGCCTCCTGCAGTGCTCTTTCTTTATGTTCCTATACACACATATATTGTCGTAAAAGAGGGAAAATAAATGAACACCAGCCATAGCAGTGAGGCAACACTTCACTCAGGACCTGAACACTAGGGAGGAAAGTATCAGTGGTAATTAACCAAGAGAATCGGCCTGAACATTTGAGGAATAATGTCACATTATGACAAACAATGAGAGAGAGGGGAGGGCGGGGGAATATGACGTGGCAGGGGATGACGTGGAAGGGAGGATCGGGAAGCAGGGGTAGGGAGGGGGGGAATTTGGTTCTTTAACCTTGTTAGTGGCATGAGAGCCAGCTGACCAGGCACTGAGTGCCTGTGACACCCTCCCCTCCCACCATACCTCTCCACCAGGCTACTGTCTCCCACTGTGACCTTCACTTGACACACCCATGTACACTTAAATTACACACTACCTTTTCTTACATATTGTATTAAGTAAATCTCACGCACTCACAAGAGCACGCGCGCACATACAGTGTGCTCACCTAATTGTGGTTGCAGGGGTCGAGACTCGGCTCCTGGCCCCGCCTCTTCACTGATCGCTACTAGGTCCTCCCTCTCTCTGCTTCCTGAGCTTTGTCATACCTCGTCTTAAAGCAATGTATGGTTCCTGCCTCCACTACATCACTTGCTATGCTATTCCACTTCCTGACGACTCTGTGACTGAAGAAATACTTCCTAACATCCCTGTGACTCGTCTGAGTCTTCAGCTTCCAATTGTGACCCCATGTTTCTGTGTCCCCTCTCTGGAACATCCTGTCTCTGTCCACCTTGTCTACTCCACGCATTATTTTGTATGTTGTTATCATGTCTCCCCTGACCCTCCTGTCCTCCAGTGTCGCCAGTCCGTTTCCCTCAACTTTTTTTCATAGGACAATCCCCCGAGCTCCTGAACTAGCCTTGTTGCAAACCTTTGTATTTTCTCTAATTTCTTGACGTGCTTGACCAAGTGTGGGTTCCAAACTGGTGCTGCATAGTGTGTGTGTGTACTCACCTATTTGTGGTTGCAGGGGTCGAGTTACAGCTCCTGGCCCCGCCTCTTCGCTGATTGCTACTAGGTCCTCTCTCTCCCTGCCCCATGAGCTCTATCATACCTCGCCTTAAAACTATGTATGGTTCCTGCCTCCACCACATCACTTTCTAGGCTATTCCATGGCCTGACTACTCTATGACTGAAGAAATACTTCCTAACATCCCTTTGATTCATCTGAGTCTTCAACTTCCAATTGTGACCTCTTGTGTCTGTGTCCCATCTCTGGAACATCCCGTCTTTGTCCACCTCGTCTATTCCGCGCAGTATTTTATATGTCGTTATCATGTCTCCCCTGACCCTCCTGGCCTCCAGTGTCGTCAGGCCGATTTCCCTCAACCTTTCTTCATAGGACGATCCCCGTAGCTCTGGGACTAGTCTTGTTGCAAACCTTTGCACTTTCTCTAATTTCTTGACGTGCTTGACTAGGTGTGGATTCCAAACTGGCGCTGCATACTCCAGTATGGGCCTGACGTAGATGGTGTACAGAGTCTTAAACGAATCCTTACTGAGGTATCGGAACGCTATCCGTGGTTTGCCAGGCGCCCGTATGCTGCAGCAGTTATCCGATTGATGTGCGCCTCAGGAGATATGCTCGGTGTTATACTCACCCCCAGATCTTTTTCCTTGAGTGAGGTTTGCAGTCTTTGGCCATCTAAACTATATTGTGTCTGCGGTCTTCTTTGCCCTTCCCCAATCTTCATGACTTTGCATTTGGCAGGGTTAAATTCAAGGAGCCAGTTGCTGGACCAGGCTTGTAGCCTGTCCAGGTCTCTTTGTAGTCCTGCCTGATCCTCGTCCGATTCGATTCTTCTCATTAACTTCACATCATCTGCAAACAAGGACACTTCTGAGTCTATCCCTTCCGTTATGTCGTTCACGTATACCACGAACAGCACAGGTCCTAGGACTGACCCCTGTGGAACCCCGCTTGTCACAGGCGCCCACTCTGACACCTCGTCGCGTACCATGACTCGTTGTTGCCTCCCTGTCAGATATTCTCTGATCCATTGCAGTGCCTTTCCTGTTATGTGTGCCTAATCCTCTAGCTTTTGCAGTAACCTCTTGTGAGGAACTCTGTCGAAGGCCTTCTTGCAGTTCAAAAATACGCAGTCGATCCACCCCTCTCTCTCTTGTCTTACTTCTGTCACCTTGTCATAAAACTCTAGTAGGTTTGTGACACAGGATTTTCCTTCCCTGAAACCGTGCTGGTTGTCAATTATACACTTGTTTCTTTCCAGGTGCCCCACCGCTCTCCTCCTGATGATCTTCTCCATGACCTTGCATACTATACACGTTAGTGATACAGGTCTGTAGTTTAGTGCCTCATGTCTGTCTCCCTTTTTAAAAATTGGGACTACATTTGCCATTTTCCATGCCTCAGGGAGTTGCCCAGTTTCAAATGATGTGTTGAAGATCTTTGTTAATGGTACACACAATATCTCTGCTCCCTCTTTAAGGACCCACGGAGAGATGTTGTCTGGTCCCACCGCCTTTGAGGTGTCAAGTTCGCATAGCAGCTTCTTCACCTCCTCCTTGGTTATATGTACCTCATCCAGCACTTGCTGGTGTGTCCCCCTGTTCTGATTTCTTGGAGTCCTACTGGTTTCCACTGTAAATACCTCTTTAAATCTTGTGTTGAGCTCCTGACATACCTCTCGGTCGTTTCTTGTGAATTCCCCATCACCCTTCCTCAGTCTGATTACCTGGTCCTTGACTGTTGTTTTCCTCCTGATGTGGCTGTACAACAGCTTCGGGTCAGTCTTTACTTTTGATGCTATGTCATTTTCATATTGTCTCTGAGCCTCCCTTCTTATCTGTGCATATTCGTTTCTGGCTCTTCGGCTGATTTCTTTATTTTCCTGAGTTCTCTGTCTTCTGTACCTTTTCCATTCTCTAGTACACCTAGTTTTTGCCTCCCTACACCTTTGGGTGAACCAAGGACTCGTTCTGTTCTTCCCATTATTTCTGTTTCCCTTGGGAACAAACCTCTCCTCTGCCTCCTTGCATTTTGTTGCTACATAGTCCATCATTTCTTGTACTGGTTTTCCTGTCAGTTCCCTCTCCCACTGAATGTCTTGAAAGAAGTTCCTCATGCCTGAGTAGTTCCCCCTTTTGTAGTTTGGTTTTTCCCAGCCTATTCCTGCTGCTCTCTCCACTTGGAGCTCAACTATGTAGTCGAAGCACAGAACCACATGATCACTAGCTCCCAGGGGCATTTCATACATGATACCCTCGATGTCCGAACTACTCATGGTGAATACAAGGTCCAACCTTGATGGTTCATCCTCTCCTCTCTCTCTGGTAGTGTCTCTAACATGTTGATGCACGAGGTTCTCCAGTACCACATCCATCATCTTGGCTCTCCATGTTTCGGGACTCCCATGGGGCTCCAGGTTTTCCCAGTCAATCTCCTTGTGATTGAAATCACCCATAACTAGTAACTTTGCTCCCCCCATGTGTGCTCTCCTGGCCACCTCGGCTAGTGTGTCGATCATTGCTCTGTTGCTCTCATCGTATTCTTCTCTTGGCCTCCTGCAGTTCTGTGGTGGGTTGTACATTACTGCAATTATCACCTTATGTCCCTCAGACTGGATTGTTCCTACTAAGTAGTCCCTTTCGCCTATGCCATCCATTCCTTCCATTTTCTCAAAACCCCACTGGTTTTTAATGAGCAGTGCAACTCCTCCTCCCCCTCTCCTCCCTCTGTCTTTCCTGAGGATTTGATATCCGGATGGAAAGATTGAATCTGTTATTATTCTGGTGAGTTTTGTTTCTGTGAGTGCTATTATGTCTGGGGATGTCTCTTTGATTCTTTCGTGCCACTCCTCATACTTGTTTGTTATTCCATCTGCATTTGCATACCACACCTTCAACTTCTTTTCTAAGACTGTGGTCTGGGAAGTATATTGGGGTTGGGGAAGTGGGAGACCTGGTAAGGAACTATGGGTTGTTGCTGTGGGGGTGAAGTTTGTAATGTAGTGGGTGGGGGCATTGGATGTGGCATGGGTGTTTTGATTTAGAGTGTTTGGTTGCACTGGGGTTGACCTGGTTGGGAGGCTTCTATAGAAAGTTGTGAGGGAGGCTGTATTTGATCTACTTCCTGGGTCTGGGATCTCCTGTCTGTCTTCTCCATCCCCTCTCTTTCCTCCTTTCGCCTTTGTACCATCTCGCTGTTTCTTCCTTTCTTCTTGTGTTCTGTCGCGGTCGAGATACACCTTCCTGTATGCCGTCATGTCCCTTAATCGTGCTTTCTCCTGCAGGATCCTGGTCCGAGTCGCTTCTGCCTTGAAGGTCACTCTCACTGGCCGGGTTCTTTTTTTTACAAACCCCCCTATTCTCCGAAAATTTTCCAGCTGGGTATATCGTCTTCTCCTATTGCTTTCATGATGCTTTCAATTGCTTTTTTTCCCCTTGTTTTCTTGCTTCATATGTTTCCCCTTCGACTTCCTGGAGCCCATACACAAAGACTGACCTCACCCTTTCATTCTCCCACTGCATATCCCTGTGTATCCCCTCATTTAATTTGGTTTCCTCCACTGCAGCTTTCCTTTCATCAGTTTCACTGGCTAATGTACTTAGGCTCAGTGGCCTGTCATTTTCCCTTCTCGGCTTTCCTTGGGCTCTGTTGTTGTCTGTTAGGGCCTCCACATAAAGCTTAGCTCTTTCATTTGCTACAGTCTCCTCTGATAGAGCATCTCCATGCAGTTGTGCCCCTTCTTTCCCTACAGTCCCCTTATTTGTGGCTGAGGTAGCAGTCTATGTTGTCAATCCCGAAATGTTCTTTAGTTCTTTAGGCTGTTTCAGATTTTTCAATTCCTCTTCTAAACTCTGTATCCTAGCTTCTGCTGCTTTGACATGCACCTCCCACTTCCTGCTTTCCATATCTATCCTCTCTTCCATTCTCATGCTAAGTTCTTCTAGTTTCTTTTCCCATTCATGATCCTTTTTTATGAGCTCTCCTGCCCAATCTTCCTTTGCATTTTCCTCCTCCTGTCCCTTGGTTTTTCTTGTTGCTTTCTGGCAACCCATTTTTTTTTATCCTGATTGCCTCAGAGTGGGAAACCTATGTAGTTCTGTATGTTAGGTTAGTAGTGTGTATGTCAGAGTGTGGGGGGGAAGTAGTGGAGGAACAGTGGCTATGTGGGAGCTGAGTGGGGAGGGGTGGGGAGGGTGATCGAGGGAGGGGAGGGATCAGGGGAAGTAGTGAGATGTCGGTGGTGAGGGGGGAGTGCATGTGTGTCTGGATATGTGTGTGTGTGTGTGTGTGTGTGTGTGTGTGTGTGTGTGTGTGTGTGTGTGTGTGTGTGTGTGTGTAATTTTGTGTGTTATTGTGTGTGGAATTATGTGTGGGTTTATTATGTACTGAAAGGTAGGTGGCTTGTGGTGTGTGTGTGTGTGTGTGTGTGTGTGTGTGTGTGTGTGTGTGTGTGTGTGTGTGTGTGTGTGTGTGTGTACTCACCTAGTTGTACTCACCTAGTTGAGGTTGCAGGGGTCGAGTCCAAGCTCCTGGCCCCGCCTTTTCACTGGTCGCTACTAGGTCACTCTCCCTGAACCATGAGCTTTATCATACCTCTGCTTAAAGCTATGTATGGATCCTGACTCCACTACATCGCTTCCCAAACTATTCCACTTACTGACTACTCTGTGGCTGAAGAAATACTTCCTAACATCCCTGTGATTCATCTGTGTCTTCAGCTTCCAACTGTGTCTGTATGTGTGTGTGTGTGTGTGTGTGTGTGTGTGTGTGTGTGTGTGTGTGTGTGTGTGTGTGTGTGTGTGTGTGTGTGTGTGTGTGTGTGTGTGTGTTTGTTTTGCCGAATAGGTAAAATTGGTCATTTAGCAAGAACTCATTTAAAATTAAGCCCTTTCTAAATTTTCTCTTATACGTTTAAAGATATATTTTTTCAATCATGTTAATGTAAAAATTAATAATTTTGAACCAAAAGAGTCTTAGAAAACTTACCTAACCTTATTATAACAAGCTCAATTTAATTTAGCCTAATCTAAATATATTTTAGATAAGTTTACAATAATGAAATATATTTTTTTCGTTGGGTTCAGAATTTTTGTGAAATTATTGCATACACAAATTTTCGCTTGGGTTATTCGACAAGAAGAGCGCTGCTATTTAAGCCAAAATAGCAAGTTTTACTTACTCAGCACGACATACATAACACGTCGGCCGTTTTCCAGGGAAACAAGTGGTTTAGAGCATACTGCGACTGATCAGGATTTGCCCCCGAGTCGTGTATGCAGCCTCCCTGGAAGCTAGTGAAACTCTCGACGCCGTAGACCACTACGCCACCATGCCACATAACATTATATGTCCAGTGAGAACACTAGGCATGTTTCCTCTAGCGCCGGGCACATGTGGTTAGCACCAAGGCTAATTTCATTCACTCCCGTTTGAATACCAGTTTCACGAGTAGTGCACAAATTAATGCATCCAGGAAAACAAGTGAATTAATGTTCTCCAGGAGCTTTGTCAAGCTCCTGGAGAGCGAAACGTTGCCACATATAAAATGTCACATTAGTTGCATCTCTGTCCATTTACCTAAAAGCTAAGTACTGTTCATTTCGGTTAACTGATGCCCTCTTCAAAAAACTGAAAAAGTAAGGGGGAAGGGAGTAAGAGTTGGGTAATGTAGCAGCAAAGTTCCTCCATCATGGTCGAGTATTAAGATCAAGGTAGTAAACAGATTCACTAAGGTGCTGTAGGTCACACAAACACCTGGGGTCGCCAGCACTCACGTATATCTTTCACAAACATCTAAGCTTACCCACCAAAATATAAAAGTATTTCAGAGTAATCGTGGCACACATGCAGACGGTCATGCACTCCGTCCCACCTTAATATGCAACCATTAATACTTTAATTGATGTAACTACTGTACTATCGTCCTTACTCGAGTCGAGTAGTAGGAGGGTGAAGGGTGACTTATAGGGATTGCATAGTTGTGGGAGTAATGGGGATTGCATAGTTGTGGGAGTAATGGGGACTGCAAGTTCATGGGAGTAATGGGGATTACAGGTTTGTGGGAGTAATGGGGATTGCATTTTTGTGGGAGTAATGGGGATCGCAAGTTCATGGAAGTAATGGGGGTGGGAGACTTGTAATAATAGTAAGGGAAATGAGAGACTTGTGGTGGTATGGAAATGGTGGAAGAAGGATTAATGAAGACACACACACACACACATACATACACACAAACACACACAAACATACACACACACAAACATACACACACAAACATACACACACAAACATACACACAGACAAACATACACACACACAAACATACACACACACACACACACACACACACACACACACACACACACACACACACACACACACACACACACACTGGAGTATGCAGCACCAGTTTGGAACCCACACCTGGTCAAGCACGTCAAGAAGTTAGAGAAAGTACAAAGGTTTGCAACAAGGCTAGTCCCAGAGCTCAAGGGAATGTCGTACGAGGAAAGGTTAAGGGAAATCGGACTGACGACACTGGAGGACAGAAGGGTCAGGGGAGACATGATAACGACATACAAGATACTGCGGGGAATAGACAAGGTGGACAGAGATAGGATGTTCCAGAGAGGGGACACAGGGACAAGGGGTCACAACTGGAAGCTGAAGACTCAGACGAGTCACAGGGACGTTAGGAAGTATTTCTTCAGTCACAGAGTTGTCAGCAAGTGGAATAGCCTAGCAAGTGAAGTAGTAGAGGCAGGAACCATACATAGTTTTAAGAAGAGGTATGACAAAGCTCAGGAAGCAGAGAGAGAGGACCCAGTAGCGATCAGTGAAGAGGCGGGGCCAGGAGCTGAGTCTCGACCCTGCAACCACAATTAGGTGAGTACACACACACACACACACACACACCACGTTTTCAACTGTGACTGCTGCTCGCCTCTGGGGAGAGAGTGAGCGAGCTAGAGGTTAAGTGATGGTGAACGTGTTTCTTCCTTGGCCTGGGTAAGGGAACAGCTGGTATGACTATTACACTGGACATGTAAACCAAGATTTAAGACTTGTGTTAAAGTAAGAAACCTTCAACACCAGTGTTTACACCTTGTGTTACCTTCACATAAATGTGAACTTTCACTCTCTAGTGACACGTGTGAAGCACGTCCAAGTTAATTCTTATTTACACTTATTTTCCATAAATAATCATCCTATTTTTTTTTTTTTTTTGGGGGGGGGAACAATTATGAGTTACGTAATATTATCCTAACAATTTTGGAGGCCTAGTCCAAGAGCAGGCCTCCAGAAATGGGTACTGAGTAGTTTACAAGAGGCGAGCCATGAAGTACGTAAAGTCGTTGACTGCAATAAGAACATAAGAAAGAAGGAACACTGCAGCAGGCCTACTGGCCCATGCGAGGCAGGTCCATGTCAAACCCCGGCTTAGACCAATGGCCCACCCAGTCAGGTCACCTCCACTTAAGGAAGGAGCACGGCATCTGACCCAGTAGCACCAGCTAGTCAGGTCCAACTCTCACCCACCCACACCCACTCATATATTTATCTAATCTATTTTTAAAACAACACAACGTCTTAGCTACTATAACGGTACTCGGGAGTTTGTTCCACTCATCCACAACCACTCATCCACTCAACCAAACCAGTGCTTTCCTATATCTGAATTTTTCCAGCTTAAAACCATTGCTGCGAGTCCTATCTAGGCTAGATATTTTTAGCACACTATTTACATCCTCTTTATTCATTCCTGTTGAGTATTGGCGTTCTTGGTGAACACTGCCACTCTTCCATCCTACATCACTCCTTGTTCACACATCTGCGCATCTTGAGCCATAACTGTACTTTTACTCAGCCATATTAGGGCAGTAACACTTTGGTTACCTTTGATGAGTTTCTAGTCTTTCTACTCCCGGAGCCTGGCCAGGGGAACAGGTTACACATGTGTCACAGCTGTACGAGTTAGTCTCGCCAGCCTACTATGTCAGCTACAACGACACAAATTCACAAATTACCCGTACACAGAGAGGAGCTTCCGATGACGTTTCGCACCGACTTGGAGCATTTACAAAGTCACACTAGTGTGTACCTTGTAAATGGTCAAAGTCGGACGGAAACGTCGTTGTAAGCTCCTCTCTCCTATGTGCGGGTTTTTGTGTGTTGTTCCAGTCACGGTATTGTGCCTTTTATTTACTGACACACAACACTGACTCATACATGCATGAACGATACATTTTTTTTTTTTTGGGGGGGGGGGGGGGGGGCATTCGATGATAATTTTAATGTAATGAATTAATGTGGAGAGTGTGAGCACACTGGTTGTGTTGAAGCAGTGTGAGCACACTGGTTGTGTTGAAGCAGTGTGAGCACACTGGTTGTGTTCACACCAAACCAGTTGTGTGTGACTTAATATAAACCTCGATCACGTTACTCAAGACTTTACACAATAACCCGCACATAGAAGAGAGGAGCTTACAACGACGTTTCGGTCCGGCTTGGACTATTTACTCTTCTATGTGCGGGTTATTTTTGTATTGTTCAAGTCAGGGTATTGTGCCTTTTTTGTTACTCAAGGTTTAAGTGACGTGAATGGAGATCCTCATTTTATAATTATTAATATAAAGCGCTAACCCCGCGTGGGTCATTGAGAACAACAGTGGTTGGTGGAAGTTCAATCATGCATCCAATAAACGCAACACGCCCACTCCAGCAGTCACACTTACCACCGCTGACAGCTTCACACTACTCCAGCAGTCACACTTACCACCGCTGACAGCCTCACACTACTCCAGCAGTCACACTTACCACCGCTGTTTGCAGGTCATGAACTTAAGGATAAAACTAAAGGTCAATTTGAAATAATTAAAGGTGAAAACTGGTGGAAGTGTAAATGTAAGTGCTGAGAACGATGCACTGGTGGAAGTGTAAATGTAAGTGCTGAGAACGATGCACTGGTGGAAGTGAAAATGTAAGTGTTGAGAACGATGCACTGGTGGAAGTGAAAATGTAAGTGTTGAGAACGATGCACTGGTGGAAGTGAAAATGTAAGTGTTGAGAACGATGCACTGGTGGAAGTGAAAATGTAAGTGTTGAGAACGATGCACTGGTGGAAGTGAAAATGTAAGTGTTGAGAACGATGCACTGGTGGAAGTGAAAATGTAAGTGTTGAGAACGATGCACTGGTGGAAGTGTAAATGTAAGTGTTGAGAACGATGCACTGGTGGAAGTGAAAATGTAAGTGTTGAGAACGATGCACTGGTGGAAGTGAAAATGTAAGTGCTGAGAACGATGCACTGGTGGAAGTGTAAATGTAAGTGTTGAGAACGATGCACTGGTGGAAGTGAAAATGTAAGTGTTGAGAACGATGCACTGGTGGAAGTGAAAATGTAAGTGTTGAGAACGATGCACTGGTGGAAGTGTAAATGTAAGTGTTGAGAACGATGCACTGGTGGAAGTGAAAATGGTGGAAGTGTAAATGTAAGTGTTGAGAACGATGCACTGGTGGAAGTGAAAATGTAAGTGTTGAGAACGATGCACTGGTGGAAGTGAAAATGTAAGTGCTGAGAACGATGCACTGGTGGAAGTGTAAATGTAAGTGCTGAGAACGATGCACTGGTGGAAGTGTAAATGTAAGTGCTGAGAACGATGCACTGGTGGAAGTGTAAATGTAAGTGCTGAGAACGATGCACTGGTGGAAGTGTAAATGTAAGTGTTGAGAACGATGCACTGGTGGAAGTGAAAATGTAAGTGTTGAGAACGATGCACTGGTGGAAGTGTAAATGTAAGTGCTGAGAACGATGCACTGGTGGAAGTGAAAATGTAAGTGCTGAGAACGATGCACTGGTGGAAGTGTAAATGTAAGTACTGAGAACGATGCACTGGTGGAAGTGTAAATGTAAGTGCTGAGAACGATGCACTGGTGGAAGTGTAAATGTAAGTGCTGAGAACGATGCACTGGTGGAAGTGTAAATGTAAGTGCTGAGAACGATGCACTGGTGGAAGTGTAAATGTAAGTGCTGAGAACGATGCACTGGTGTAAGTGCTACACTGGCAGGGCCATGACGTCATAGGCCGAGGTTACCTGCCATATTGGAACACTTTAAAAACTACATTCCTACTAAAGCATATATTTTATCAAAAAATATTATTCAATAGCAATTACTCAGTATCTAGTGTCTTATTGATTGTTAGTTTTTATAAACAAAAAGATACAGTACCGTGACTAGAACAATAAACAAGTTAGTGTGACTTAGTAAATGGTCTAAATCGGACCGAAACGTCGTCGTAAGCTCCTTTCTCTTATGTGCGGGTTGTGTGTTGTTAGTTTTTAGTTGGCATAAACTTTACAATTAACAAAAATTATAAGTATTTTTAAATAGCTGGTCGCCTGAGGAAATATGAATCAATAAAATGTGGAGAAAAGGATTATCTTGCCAAATACATAACTGCAATTAAAACTAGAGGCTACGAGGAATATTGGAACACTATCATGTTACTGCCTTCACTGTTTCCCAGACAACACAGAGAGATGGCCATGAACACGACACTACGAGGCTGTTTCAGCTCTGGGCCTTAGCAGCAGTCTGGGTCATACACAACCCACACACACTGTTGTGGGTCATCATTTGACTAAAACCCGCGTCAGGAAACACTTGTCCTGTTTCCTGACCAATCTAACTGCTGAGGTTCAACAAGGTTAACAAACCTGTGAGTAACAGGTTGCACAAATCAGCGTGTGAGGCATGGTGTACACTGTACAACTGTTTATAATGTAACATTGTGGCAGCGTAAAGATAGTCTATTTAACGTTCAGATAATTTAGTTACTTTATATCAAAGTACGTCACTACATTCTTCAATATACGCTTGATTATATTTCATTACTATGTTATTTTCTATAACAACAAATATAGTAACCATAATATCACAGGACATCATTCCAGCATTATTAATGATACTAGATAAATGCTACATTTTTTTTTTTTTGCAAACAAAATGCAATAATATTTGATAGTTTGAATACAAACTTATCCTACTGAAATACTGTTTTGGCTGCATGTTAATTTTTCAAGTAGTGTATTGTTGTGCTACTCTGCTCACTCACTGGTTAGTAGCATTAGAGCCTGAAGTTACCAGCTCACCACTCCATGAGCTGGATAACCCATACAACTTTACTGTTCCACGTCAAGAAGAAGAAAGATTTAGTAATAGAGCTTCAATTAAATATTAAATTATAAACATAAAAATGATCACGATTAAATAATTAAGATATGATTATAATGGAGGGGGAGAAGACAGAAGAAAGAAGGAAGGAGAGCAGTAACAGAGGAAGGAAGGGAGTGTGGTGGCGGCAGCAGTGAGGGCTAGCCGGCGACCTTGGCCGAGAGAAGGTGTGAGGCACGCTGAGTGCATCTGCACCCACCCTGGTACACATGTACCGGGTGCACCACCCCACCCCACCCTGGTACACATGTACCGGGTGCACCACCCCACCCCACCCTGGTACACGTGTACCGGGGGAACCACCCCCACCCCACCCTGGAACACGTGTACCGGATGCAGGAGTATCCTCCCAGGTACAAGCGCGAGACCAGCTTGGTTCATCTGGTACCACCCTCACTCTACATTATGCCACCACAACGCCAGCAAACCCACACCAGCCACCTGCATCATAAACCCCTTGCAATATATACAGGCACTATCACCCTTATGAGTTTAGCGCTTCCCGGCTGGGTCGAAACGTTTGGAGAAATCTCGTTACACTTACTACCTTCATTTATGCAGCAGCAAGCAGGCACCTGGGTGCTAGTTAAATATTTGTGGGTTGCATCCTGGATATGTTAGACTACCTTAGATAAGTGCTATATAGGATATGAACACTTAGCCTCATAACTGAACTGTTTACAACGTGTTACCTGTACGTTACTTGTGGTAACACCCGGGAGTCACCGTCCCCGAGGCCCGATCCCAGACCAGGCTGACAGTGTTGAGGCCAAGTGTTCCCAGCTGATGAATACGACACTGTACAAAACATGTGTCTTATTCATTAACTTGTGGGTTACGTACATCATTAATATAACACTCTAACCCCTGGATGACAACCATATGGTGTATACCCCAGTTCTCTAGGGACCTCCCCAGACCATGTCAACCCTCAGGGGAACTCCCCCCACCCCCTAACAACTCGCATATGTTGCCACTGACGGTTATAAATAATACTGTAAAAACTATTGTATAAATGCATGGCAGGAAGCCTCCGGGAAGGCACTTCCCGTGTAGTATATAAATGTCGCTATGCATTACACAACTACATTGTTGCTGTCCACTTGACCCAAGTGGTCAAGGTAACTTCTATGCAAGACACCTAAAAATTATTTTACAAACAGAAGCAAAAATGTTTATTTGGTTGTGAGACGACAATGTTTAGGACGCACACATACAGAACATTTACAAAGTCACACTGTATCGTTCCAGTCACGGTATTGTGCTTTTTTTTTTTTTTTTGTTATACAGAACATTATTTAGATTTACTTGACGATAACCTGGTAGAGTCATTTACCGGACACAACTAAATAAATGTATCGAAGACCAGAAAGTTGATGGAGTGGATCATGCAAACTTCAAAAACAAGAGAAATAACGCCAATGACAGAACAACTTAAATCACTTGAGCTCTCAAGTATAGAATATCGTCCTTTGCTCAGTTTCCTTCAAGTCAAAGAGATATTAGGGCCGGAAAATGTGCAAAGATAGCTTCCTGCCTGAACACTCAATAAAACATTTGAAACTACTGGAATCGCCTTAAAGTAGCCGAAATTTGCTCTCTGGAGAAAGGTTGAAAGATACCTCATAACATATACCTGGAAGATATCGGAGGAACCTGTCCCGAATTTGTGCTACCACAACTAACACCGCGTAACTTACTAGAGTGAGAAAAGTTAGAGGAAGTGCAAAATAAATTCGATTAAAAGTTGAGTCTCCCATCAGCACAACAAGAGAAAACTATCAACATCCTTGACCCAAGATTTTCAACCTGCTACCAGCAGATATTATTATTTCTAAAACAAATGCAAAAGTCTTTAAAAGAATGCTGGACTACTGCAGCCGCCAAGTGACAAATCAACCATACATTAATTTCAATCCTGGTTAGCGTGCTGTTAACAGCAACAGTCTGCTTGACCTGGCGCTCGATAAGGAAGCCTGACCAAAGGCAGTGCTGCCTGGAGGAAAAATAGAAAAAGCTCCTGAAACCTGTGACAAGATATATGAGAGGTATACCTGGAGTGAGGGGTAACGTCTTCCCGTCCTTGAGAGGTATACCTGGAGTGAGGGGTAACGTCTTCCCGTCCTTGAGAGGTATACCTGGAGTGAGGGGTAACGTCTTCCCGTCCTTGAGAGATATACCTCCAGTGAGGGTAACGTCTTCCCGTCCTTGAGAGGTATACCTCCAGTGAGGGTAACGTCTTCCCGTCCTTGAGAGGTATACCTCCAGTGAGGGTAACGTCTTCCCGTCCTTGAGAGGTATACCTCCAGTGAGGGTAACGTCTTCCCGTCCTTGAGAGGTATACCTCCAGTGAGGGTAACGTTTCCCTGTCCCTGACAGGTATACCTGGAGTGAGGGTAACGTCTTCCCGTCCTTGAGAGGTATACCTGGAGTGAGGGTAACGTCTTCCCGTCCTTGAGAGGTATACCTCCAGTGAGGGTAACGTTTCCCCGTCCCTGACAGGTATACCTGGAGTGAGGGTAACGTCTTCCCGTCCTTGAGAGGTATACCTGGAGTGAGGGTAACGTCTTCCCGTCCTTGAGAGGTATACCTCCAGTGAGGGTAACGTTTCCCTGTCCCTGACAGGTATACCTGGAGTGAGGGTAACGTTTCCCCGTCCCTGAGAGGTATACCTGCAGTGAAGGTAACGTCTTCCCGTCCTTGAGAGGTATACCTCCAGTGAGGGTAACGTTTCCCCGTCCCTGAGAGGTATACCTGCAGTGAGGGTAACGTATCGCCCTCCCCGAGAGGTATACGTGCAGTGAGGGTAACGTCTCCCCGTACCTGAGAGGTATACCTGGAGTGTGGGTAACGTCCCTGAGAGGTATACCTGGGGTGAGGGTAACGTCTCGCCGGCCCTGGGAGGTATACCTAGAGTGAGGGCAACATCTACCCGTCCCTGAGAGGTATACCAGGAGTTAGGGTAACGTATTCCCGTCCCGGAGCGGTATACCTGGAGTGTGGGTAACGTCCCGCCCCTGAGAAGTATACCTGGAGTGTGGGTAACGTCCCGCCCCTGAGAAGTATACCTGGAGTGTGGGTAACGTCCCGCCCCTGAGAGATATACCTGAAGTGTGGGTAACGTCCCACCCCCTGAGAGGTATACCTGAAGTGTGGGTAACGTGCCGCCCCTGAGCGGTATACCTGAAGTGTGGGTAACGTCCCGCCCCTGAGAGGTATACCTGAAGTGTGGGGTAACGTCCCGCCCCTGAGAGATATACCTGAAGTGTGGGTAACGTCCCGCTCCTGAGCGGTATACCTGAAGTGTGGGTAACGTCCCGCCCCTGAGAGGTATACCTGAACGTCCCGCCCCTGAGAGGTATACCTGAAGTGTGGGTAACGTCCCGCCCCTGAGAGGTATACCTGAAGTGTGGGTAACGTCCCGCCCCTGAGAGGTATACCTGAAGTGTGGGTAACGTCCCGCTCCTGAGCGGTATACCTGAAGTGTGGGTAACGTCCCGCCCCTGAGAGGTATACCTGAACGTCCCGCCCCTGAGAGGTATACCTGAAGTGTGGGTAACGTCCCGCCCCTGAGCGGTATACCTGAAGTGTGGGTAACGTCCCGCCCCTGAGAGGTATACCTGAAGTGTGGGTAACGTCCCACCCCTGCATGTAGGGGGTCATGGTAATATTTCCTCTGGGCATCAAAGATCTCGGCCCTGATAAACAACTCTCAGTTGTTTTCCTGACTTTCACTTCCCTCTTCTTCCTGTCTCCTTCCACGCATTTCCTTGTTTCATCCTCCACTCTCTCCACATCCTACCATCCATCTTCCTGGTTTTTTTCCTACCACCTTCCATATCTCCTCTACTCTCTTCCCACGTCCTACATTCTCTCTCTTTCCACGACTAACATTATCTCCTTCCTTTCCACGCCCCCTCATTCTAGTTTGGATAATTTTCCTTATAAAAGGAACACTGCAGTAGACCTAATGGCCTATGTCTCTTTCTTATTTGTCTTTTTCCGCTCCTCCCTACTGTCTTTCTCCGAGGAGCCAAGAGCAGAGTACTAAACACTTACTTGTAGTTTTCTCGTAGCAAGCTAGCGGCAGACAGACAGACAGACAGACACACACACACACACACACACACACACACACACACACACACACACACACGACACTGTACACCGGGTACGTCATCGCCATACTAGAGTATGCAGCACCAGTTTGAAACCCACACTTAATCAAGCGCATCAAGAAATTAGAGAAAGGGCAAAGGTTTGAGACAAGGTTAGTTCCAGAGCTAAGGGGAATGTCCCACGAAGAAAGGTTAAGGGAAATCGGCCTGACGACACTGGAGGACAGGAGGGTTAGGGGAGACATGATAACGACATACAAAATACTGCATGGAACAGACAAGGTGGACAGGCAAGATGTTCCAGAGAGGAGACACAGAAACGAGGGGCCACTCTTGGAAGTTGAAGACTCAAATGAGTCACAGGGATGTTAGGAAGTATTCCTTCAGTCAGAGTCGTCAGGAAGTGGAGCAGTATAGCGAGTGATGTAGTGGAGGTAGGACCCATACATAGCTTTAAGATGAGGTATGATAAAACTCAGGGAGCAGGGAGAGAGAGGACCTAGTAGCGTTCAGTGAAGAGGCGGGTCCAGGAGCCGAGTCTCGACCCCTGCAACCACAATTAGGTGAGTACACACACACACACACACACACACACACACTGCAGGTCCTAGGGCAGGTTGAGGGTTAACGGGGTGAGAGAAAGCTGGAGGTGAACCAGCTCCTGCCTCCGTGATTCAACCTTCACCACGGAGGCCACATCATACGCGGCCAGACAGTCACTCCTACAAGCACCCACACCCACAACAAACCCACTACCGCAACACCATACACTGAAGTACCAACACTTAGGACAGCACTCACTAAGTGCCAGCAGTGCCAATTACTGTAACAATGTGTCACGAGATCTACACAGTATTCCTGGAATTCCCCTCAAGACCCTCAATATTGAATGACTGAGGATGATGCATCAACCACCTCAGGGACACGTCAGCATGTAGAACACCGGCGTAGAACTAAAACTTGAGAATATCCAGAAACTAGAAAAGCTCCAAAAATATGTAACAAGTCCAGTCCTAGTGCTGAGGGCTGTGCACGAGAGACTGAAGCTGAACCTGACAACTCTGGGAGAGAGGAAGACTAAAGAGACATGAGTATGACATACAAAATACTAAGAGGAAATGATACGGCAAATAGAACTAAACTGTTTGAAATGCGAGGAACAAGAATATGAGAACATAGACGGAAACTATAAATCACACAAGACACAGGGAAGTTATGAAGTATTTTTTGTCTCAGGGAAGTAGTACAAACTGGTATTGGCAACTCGGAGGCAAATGACACACTAATTCAAGAGTCTACAAACAGTAATAATGGACGATGAAGCTCAAGAGGCGCTGAAAATAACCAAGACAACGCCACTAAAACAAATTTGTGAATACACTACTGACATTATAAAAATCCAGATTACAAACTAAATACCACAGTGGACAGAATGTTAAGAAGCAAGGTCAGGAGTTCTACACACACACACACACACACACACACACACACACACACACACACACACACACACACACACACACACACACACAAAAAAAAAAAAAAATTAACCCTGCAATTCAAAAAAATTAATCCCACCAACAAATCTACAATAATACAAGAGAGCTCTCACGCTGTTAGACTATCCCAATTATAAATACATCAAATGGTTAAAACGGTTACGAAGGCACATCCTCGTCCGGGTATCCCCGGAACCATGAGCATAAATCTACTTTTTAAACTATAAATAGTGATGTAAAATATATAATTATTACTTAATACTATATCTATACATTAAAAAAATGGTTGGAGGTGTTGCCGTTTATAAGTTCATTCAAATAATGACGTCCGTGTAGAGTGAATGATGGTGAATGTACTTCCTTCAACGAGTCACCTTGCGAGGAAACAGCTGGTGTTAAAACTTTAATCAGAGATTACAAGAGTGAGGAGAGGAAGTACTAACGTTAATCATGGCGTTGGAAGAGATCCTGAAGAGCGTCGCCCTCTCGTTGACGGTCTTAGTCTTAGCGGTGAGGTCGTGGGTGTTGTCGATGGCTTCCAGTTCCCCCAGTGACTTCTGCAGCGCCGCCCCATGCTTGATGATAAGGTCGTGGCACGTGCGTAGGTCCTCAAGTTTCGCCGTCAGCACCTTCTGTGTGTTGGATACGTCGTCCACTCCGGAGTCGCTAACGTCCTCTTCGTCTTCATCTTCTGAAACAAGTGCAGAGTTAATGGAAGTCGGGGAGACAAGAGAAGTTGGGGAGACAAGAGAAGCCGGGGAGACAAGAGAAGTCGGGGAGACAAGAGAAGTCGGGGAGACAAGAGAAGTCGGGGAGACAAGAGAAGCCGGGGAGACAAGGGAAGTTGGGGAGGAGAGAAAAAGAAGTGCAGGGAAATAATAGAGGACAACTGAAAAAGCCAAACGAGAAGAGAGGAGGGGAGACAGGGCAATAAATGTGTCACAATTGCTCAAGACATTGATGAAATGTGGTGGAGACACACACTATACACAGTTTTAGGGTAGGTATGATTGGGTCGTGTAAGCCAGGCATCAATCAAGCTGGCTGACATCAATTAAGAGGAATGTTTACTCAATAAAATATCTTAGAGTATGTCGTCGAAGTAGCTAGTTTGTGTACCTCATGCCCATCCTGTGGGTATGAGGTACACAATTTATATGGGTATACAAAAAGCCCAGGAACTAGATCCCAACGGGGTTAACAGGAGTACATCTGGATTTTTATCTGTAATTTTCTAATCTGTTGGAAGCAAATTTAGGATATTTGGTTAATATATCTGGTATCTTATTTTCATTAACTTACCTTGAAATATCTCACAGGTTTTTATACTATCTCTATATCCCTCAATAAGTGGACAATTAAGCACAAGGTTCAAGAAAGTGACCATAAAGGTGCCCACATATTTTGCATTTTTGATAATCATCATCTATATGTCTGCCAAACTGCCAGAAGTACTAGCAATCAAACCTAAGCCTGGCTACTACAACATCAGTCAGCCTGTTGACATTGCAAGTAGTTCTGTAGACCTACATATCTACATTCGCGTTATTATAGTGAGAGATCTCAGGCTTCCAACTGTATTTCTATGACAGTTTCATTAATTGCTTCTCTCTTGATACTATTCCTAATGGCAGACAAATACATAAAATATGTGATATAGTCTACATTTTTACTTCAGGGAACTTTCTTTGGCAAACTTCGGTTTTATCATGAAAGAATAATTCAGTGTGATGAAATTAATAAAAAATGAACATTAATTACTATTTCTCGTGTTTTTTTTATTAGTTATACATGGTTCTCCAAGGAGCATATTGTTAGCGTGATTACGTGAGTCGAGTGCCTTCAGTGATGGACAGGATCGTAGTAATCAATGAGTTAAGCTCAACTTTAAACGCCATTACGATGGCAAATAATTAAATTTGCAGTGTAGATGCCCAGTTAACTCTTATGTCTAGTTTAACGTGGTTGATCTAGTTGTTAACCAATAGCGTGGCAATAATAGTAGATGCAACCCTGCCAGTAAACTCCTGCTTAGAGCCAGTGTTAGAGCGTGTTAGACAGGAGTGGAGGAAATGGTTTTTGGAACCTGACGAGCTGTTGGAGTGTGAGCTGTGTTACATTTACGAAGGGATTCAGGGAAACCTGTTAGCCGGACTTGAGTCCTGGCGGTGGGAAGTACAATGCCTGGACTCTAAAGGAGGGGTGGGGATATGTGCTGTTAGAAGGATCACCTGAACTGTCGTATCCGCGTCTCTGGCAAAACAGTGATAGTGTGAATGATGGTGAATGTTTCTTTCTCGGGTCAACCTACCTCAGTGGGAGACGGCCAATGTGTTAAAAAAATAATAAATAAATAATAATAATAATAATAATATTCCATGACACAAAGTGTGGAGGTAGCCAAGAAATAGGTAAACAAAACCCGGCTGGTGCACACCGTAGAGTTGTGTCTGGTGTCTACACTTCCTGCACACTGAAAATCAACAGCTAGTTAAGACAACAGTGAAGGTAACCACTGTTAAGCACGTACACATCATACTGTTCAGTGAACATCATGCGTACACTGATGGTTCTGTCTAGCAGTGATCATGCGTACACTGATGGTTCTGTCTAGCAGTGAACATCATGCGTACACTGATGGTTCTGTCTAGCAGTGTACAGGCCGCAGTGCAGCGGCCTGTAAGTAGAGTGACTTGGATGAAGCAGTGGTCCAGGCAAAGTTAATAAGCAGCTTCAAGATAATAGTATATGATATGGCCCAAGAGGACAGGAATCAATGATTCAGATCAAAATAGTCTGGGCTGTGGGTCAGGAGCCGAGCCTCAACTCTAGGCGAGTAAGAGTACCAAAACTATGAACTCGCCAAAACCTTTTATCTTATAATGGGACCAACACATGAACTATCTTTCACACACACACAAGCCACTACACGATACTTTCTTCACCAGTTAACTAGCCATGTCAACTTCCATATTGGCGGAAAGTGATGTTGTCCTCGCGACTCCCTTCCCTTCCATCACTAACCCTGGCAGCTTGGTGCCACCCTCTAACCCCTACTCCAACATTCGGCACCTCCCTCCCACCCTTTCCATCACTCTCCCTGGCAGCTTGATGCCCCTCTCCCTTCCAACCTTTCCCTTACTCCATCACTCTCCCTGACAGCTTGGTGCCACTCTTGCCACTGCTCACACATTTGACACCACTACCACTGCCGCCGTCTATTTTATTCCGTCAACACACTCGCTCTGCCCAACCACCGCTGCGTCAACATCCTCCCCTTCCTTCATCCTTCATCACATCGCATGAGTCACTGTTGCGGTACCAAACTACTTTTTGTGTCTTGGGGTAAAGGAAAATTGGAATAAAAGGCACGTGAAAGTGTTGGAGGCCAACACGTACACAATTTTACGATATTAGAGGGCTCAGTAGACTAGAAATCACCCTGCACCATAACGAAAGTATACACCACCATACTCTATCACACAATTATACACCATTATGTACAAATACATACACACCACCAAACAATGTCACGTAAGAATACACCATACACTATCACACATACACACCATACACCATTACATACACACCACCATACAGTATCACATTAATACAAACCACCATACACTATCACGTCAGAATACACCACCATACACTATCACCAGCCTGATCGTAGGTGTCAAGTTCAAAACCAAAAGAAGCTTGTAAATCAAGTGAATCATTGTTATATGAAAAATTTCCATACCTCATTGACGTGTTTCATTCAATTCAGAGATAACGAACTTCAACAGCGGCCAAGTGTAGCAACTCAAGGTTGGAATACTTGAAACAAGAATGTAGATAAATGGTTCAGAGAACCGACTTGTTGATAAATTAGACACATGTGCAACACTTTGGTATCTTTACTGAGAAGACGTTTCGTCACACAGTGGCTTCATCAGTCCTATACAAAGAATAATGGTGAAGGTCAGCAGGAGTTCGAGTTAATCAGTCCATCAATCTTTTCAAGATTGATGGACTGACCACATCAACTCCAGGCCGAGAGACTGATTACCTCAGACTCCTTCTGATATTCACCATTCTTCTTTGTATAGGACCGATGAAGCAACTGTCTGACGAAACGTTTCCTCGATGAAGATACCCAGAAGAATGCATGTTGCGAGAACCAACAGCGCATCCGCTGCATCAACCAGGTCTGGTCTGAGACAGGACCCACGGAATGTATAAGGTAAAACCCACAACTAGAACTTACGCAAGACAGCAAACACCCAAGTGACTTGTATTTTAGTGAACTTCTGAAAGATCGTCTTGAAGAACAGGTGTGATTGTTCAAGAACAAAAAAGGCACAATACCGTGACTGGAACAATACACAAATAACCCGCAGGTAAGAGAGAAAAATAAAGACGACGTTTCGGTCCGTCTACGACAATTCACAAGTCACACGGTCAGTGAGACTTGGGAATGGTTCTAGACTGACCGAAACGTCGTCCTAAGCTTCTCTCTCTCCCATGTGTGGGTTGTGTATAGATGTGAATGATGAAAGTGGATGAAGAGCTGTGAATGTTAATCATTATACGTGGCCTCTGCTGACGTTTTCAAGGACAAAGGTCATATGTGTGTTATCCAGACTAACATTCTAAGAGAAGGTTGGCAAAAGTTATTTAGTTTTTTAATAAATGTTGAAAACCACCGCCCCTCAAGGCTCGGTCTCAGACAAGGCCTCCAGAACTGGAAAGAAAACACTGCAGGGATAACAACTAGACACACACTGGAAAGTAATCAGGAAGCCTAGCATCAGGGCGGCCTGAGAGAGCACCACCCTTGGAACTCATCACAGGTATATCACAGGAGCCTCGTAAATTAAGAAGAGGTAAAATTAAGAAGGGGTAAGAGGTAAATAAAGAAGGGGTAAAAGCTTGGGTGACAGTCCTACACGTCCATGTGAATTAAGATACTTGCACTGTATGCAATTTATTGAAGAGTTATGTCCCCCATTTGAGATGTTTCGTCCAACATTTGAGATGTTTCGTCCCCCATTTGAGATGTTTCGTCCCACATATGAGATGTTTCGACCCCCATTTGACATGATTCGTCCCACATATGAGATGATTCGTCCCACATTTGAGATGTTTCGTCCCACATTTGAGATGTTTCGTCCCACATATGAGATGTTTCGTCCCACATTTGAGGTGTTTCGTCCACATTTGAGATGTTTCGTCCCACATTTGAGATGATTCGTCCCACATTTGAGATGTTTCGTCCCACATATGAGATGTTTCGTCCCACATTTGAGATGTTTCGTCCACATTTGAGATGTTTCGTCCCACATATGAGATGTTTCGTCCCACATTTGAGATGTTTCGTCCACATTTGAGATGTTTCGTCCCACATATGAGATGTTTCGTCCCACATTTGAGATGTTTCGTCCACATTTGAGATGTTTCGTCCCACAATTGAGATGATTCGTCCCACATTTGAGATGTTTCGTCCCACCTATGAGGTTTTGACCCCCATTTGAGATGATTCGTCCCACATTTGAGATGTTTCGTCCCACATGAGATGTTTCGTCCCACATTTGAGATGTTTCGTCCACATTTGAGATGTTTCGTCCCACATTTGAGATGTTTCGTCCCACATTTGAGATGTTTCGTCCCACATATGAGATGTTTCGTCCCACATTTGAGATGTTTCGTCCCACATTTGAGATGTTTCGTCCCACATTTGAGATGATTCGTACCACATTTGAGATGTTTCGTCCCACATATGAGATGTTTCGTCCCACATTTGAGATGTTTCGTCACACATTTGAGATGTTTCGTCACACATTTGAGATGTTTCGTCTACATTTGAGATGTTTCGTCCCACATTTGAGATGTTTCGTCCATATTTGAGATGTTTCGTCCACATTTGAGATGTTTCGTCCCACATTTGAGATGTTTCGTCCCACATATGAGATGTTTCGTCCCCATTTGAGATGTTTCGTCCACATATGAGATGTTTCGTCCCCCATTTGAGATGATTCGTCCCACACTTGAGATGTTTCGTCCCACATATGAGATGTTTCGTACCCCATTTGAGATGTTTCGTCCACAAATGAGATGTTTCGTCCCACATTTGAGATGTTTCGTCCACATATGAGATGTTTCGTCCCCCATTGATTTCATCAATAAATGGATAAAGTCCTTGGTGGACTAAACATCTTAATACAAACTTCATGCTGTCTCTCTCATTCACATGCTGGTGTACTTTACCACTGGTGTGTGTACTCACCTAATTGTGCTTGCAGGGGTCGAGACCCAGCTCCTGGCCCCGTGTGTGTGTGCGTGTGTGTGTGTGTGTACTCACCTAGTTGAGGTTGCGGGGGTCGAGTCCGAGCTCCTGGCCCCGCCTCTTCACTGATCGCTACTAGGTCACTCTCCCTGAGCCGTGAGCTTTATCATACCTCTGCTTAAAGCTATGTATGGATCCTGCCTCCACTACATCGCTTCCCAAACTATTCCATTTACTGACTACTCTGTGGCTGAAGAAATACTTCCTAACATCCCTGTGATTCATCTGTGTCTTCAGCTTCCAACTGTGTCCCCTTGTTACTGTGTCCAATCTCTGGAACATCCTGTCTTTGTCCACCTTGTCAATTCCTCTCAGTATTTTGTATGTCGTTATCATGTCCCCCCTATCTCTCCTGTCCTCCAGTGTCGTCAGGTTGATTTCCCTTAACCTCTCCTCGTAGGACATACCTCTTAGCTCTGGGACTAGTCTTGTTGCAAACCTTTGCACTTTCTCTAGTTTCTTCACGTGCTTGGCTAGGTGTGGGTTCCAAACTGGTGCCGCATACTCCAATATGGGCCTAACATACACGGTGTACAGGGTCCTGAATGATTCCTTATTAAGATGTCGGAATGCTGTTCTGAGGTTTGCTAGGCGCCCATATGCTGCAGCAGTTATTTGGTTGATGTGCGCTTCAGGAGATGTGCCTGGTGTTATACTCACCCCAAGATCTTTTTCCTTGAGTGAGGTTTGTAGTCTCTGACCCCCTAGACTGTACTCCGTCTGCGGCCTTCTTTGCCCTTCCCCAATCTTCATGACTTTGCACTTGGTGGGATTGAACTCCAGGAGCCAATTGCTGGACCAGGTCTGCAGCCTGTCCAGATCCCTTTGTAGTTCTGCCTGGTCTTCGATCGAGTGAATTCGTCTCATCAACTTCACGTCATCTGCAAACAGGGACACCTCAGAGTCTATTCCTTCCGTCATGTCGTTCACAAATACCAGAAACAGCACTGGTCCTAGGACTGACCCCTGCGGGACCCCGCTGGTCACAGGTGCCCACTCTGACACCTCGCCACGTACCATGACTCGCTGCTGTCTTCCTGACAAGTATTCCCTGATCCATTGTAGTGCCTTCCCTGTTATCCCTGCTTGGTCCTCCAGTTTTTGCACCAATCTCTTGTGTGGAACTGTGTCAAACGCCTTCTTGCAGTCCAAGAAAATGCAATCCACCCACCCCTCTCTCTCTTGTCTTACTGCTGTCACCATGTCATAGAACTCCAGTAGGTTTGTGACACAGGATTTCCCGTCCCTGAAACCATGTTGGCTGCTGTTGATGAGATCATTCCTTTCTAGGTGTTCCACCACTCTTCTCCTGATAATCTTCTCCATGATTTTGCATACTATACATGTCAGTGACACTGGTCTGTAGTTTAATGCTTCATGTCTGTCTCCTTTTTTAAAGATTGGGACTACATTTGCTGTCTTCCATGCCTCGGGCAATCTCCCTGTTTCGATAGATGTATTGAATATTGTTGTTAGGGGTACACATAGCGCCTCTGCTCCCTCTCTCAATACCCATAGGGAGATGTTATCTGGCCCCATTGCCTTTGAGGTATCTAGCTCACTCAGAAGCCTCTTCACTTCTTCCTCGGTTGTGTGCACTGTGTCCAGCACTTGGTGGTGTGCCCCACCTCTCCGTCTTTCTGGAGTCCCTTCTGTCTCCTCTGTGAACACTTCTTTGAATCTCTTGTTGAGTTCTTCACATACTTCACGGTCATTTCTTGTTGTCTCTCCTCCTTCCTTCCTTAGCCTGATTACCTGGTCCTTGACTGTTGTTTTCCTCCTGATGTGGCTGTACAACAGTTTCGGGTCAGATTTGGCTTTCGCTGCTATGTCATTTTCATATTGTCTTTGGGCCTCCCTTCTTATCTGTGCATATTCGTTTCTGGCTCTACGACTGTTCTCCTTATTCTCCTGGGTCCTTTGCCTTCTATATTTCTTCCATTCCCTAGCACACTTGGTTTTTGCCTCCCTGCACCTTTGGGTAAACCATGGGCTCATCCTGGCTTTTTCATTAATCCTGTTACCCTTGGGTACAAACCTCTCCTCAGCCTCCTTGCATTTTGTTGCTACATATTCCATCATCTCATTAACTGGCTTCCCTGCCAGTTCTCTGTCCCACTGAACCCCGTTCAGGTAGTTCCTCATTCCTGTGTAGTCCCCTTTCTTGTAGTTTGGCTTCATTCGTCCTGGCCTTCCTGCTTCTCCCTCCACTTGTAGCTCT
>NC_091355.1:3031945-3046945 GCF_038502225.1 Cherax quadricarinatus
AAAATGATGAGGTAGACCGGACAGTTGTGGTTGCAGGGGTCGATTCACAGCTCCTGGCCCCGCCTCTTCGTTGGTCGCTACTAGGTCACTCTTCCTGCTCCATGAGCTTTAGCATTCCTCTTCTTAAAACTATGTATGGATCCTGCTTCCACTACATCACTTCCCAGACTAGTCCACTTCCTGACAACTTTGTGGCTGAAGAAATACTTCCTGACAACTTTGTGGCTGAAGAAATACTTCCTAACATCCCTGTGATTCATCCGAGACTTCAACTTCCAACTGTGACCCCTTGTTGCTGTGTCCCATCTCTGTCCACTTGTCGATTCCTCTCAGTATTTTATATGATGTTATCATATCCCCCCTATCTCTCCTGTCCTCCAGCGTCGTCAGGTCGATTTCCCTTAACCTCTCCTCGTAAGACATACCCCGTAGCTCTGGGACTAGTCTTGTTGCAAACCTTTGCACTTTTTCTAGTTTCCTTACATACTTGGCTAGGTGTGGGTTCCAAACTGGTGCTGCATACTCCAATATGGGTCTAACGTACACGGTGTACAGGGTCCTGAACGATTCCTTCTTAAGATGTCGGAATGCTGTTCTGAGCTTTGCTAGG
The DNA here is from genome assembly GCF_038502225.1 of Cherax quadricarinatus. Lineage (NCBI taxonomy): Eukaryota > Metazoa > Arthropoda > Malacostraca > Decapoda > Parastacidae > Cherax > Cherax quadricarinatus. Next base: position 3,032,556 of record NC_091355.1, read on the forward strand.
CGCCCGTATGCTGCAGCAGTTATTTGGTTGATGTGCGCCTCAGGAGATGTGCCTGTGTTATACTCGCCCCAAGATCCTTTTCCTTGAGTGAGGTTTGTAGTATCTGGCCACCTAGACTGTACTCCGTCTGCGGTCTTCTTTGGCCTTCCCCAATCTTCATGACTTTGAACTTGGCGGGGTTGAACTCCAGGGGCCAGTTGCTGGACCAGACCTGCAGCCTGTCCAGATCCTTTTGTAGTTCTGCCTGTGTGTGTTTGTGTACACATACTAATTATCAACAACAACCAGTGATTGATTATGACAGTAATAACAGTTGATGTTCTAATTATTGTTGTTCTTACTGATGTTTGTGTGTTGTAGTTTACTGCTGGGTGCTGCTGCTATGTTATTTATTGTCGTTGCTGTTGTTCCTGATGCTGTAACAGCAGTAGCAGCAACATTAGGAAGAGAGGCAGCATAATGGTAGTAAAGATGAGAGGCAGTATAATGATGGTAAAGATGAGAGGCAGCATAATGGAAGTGCAGATGAGAAGAAGCAGTATAATGGTAGTGCAGATGAGAGGAAGCAGCATAATGATATTACAGACGAAAGGAGGCAGCATAACAGTAGTACAGATGAGAGGAGGCAGAATAATGGAAGTACAGATGAGAGGAGGCAGCATAATAGCAGTACAGATGAGAGGAGGCAGCATAATGGTAGTGCAGATGAGAGGCAGCAGCATAATGGTAGTACAGAGGCAGAAGCATAATGGTAGTATAGATGAAAGGAGGCAGCAGTGTACATGATGTGTGGTTGAAGGTGGAGGGAAGGTCAAGCAGCTCTGCCTCCCGATACATTTCCTGCCTACTTCCTCGCTTGTGTTGGCTCCTTCATCCCACGCACCATTATAACCTTTCAAGAACAAGCGCGCGTACATGCCTGCTTGTTTGCGTATTACGTGCGTGTATATGTGGGCACGAACGTGCGGGCCCAGGAGCTAGGTATCGACCCCCACGCAAACAAATCGGTGAGTACACACACACAAGCTCCATTTATAGCTTGAAGAGTAGGTACGATAAGGCTCTTGGAACAGGGAGAGAGAGGACTTAGTAGCGACCAGCCAAGAGGCGGGGCCAGGAGCTGTGAATCGACGCCTGCAATCACACAGAGTGAACACACACACACACACCTGCAACCACAAGTGAGTACACCGACAAGCCATCACCATCAACATATGCAACAAACTTGCAGAAACACCTCTGAGTATAAGAATCATCAAATAAATTATTATAAAATCAAAATACCGTGGCTGCAACAATACACAAATAACTCGCACTCAAGGTTATTTGTGTAAACCTGAGATTGTTGGTCAGATTCACTGTCATGAAGATTCCGAGGTGGACTGTATCAGGATGCAGTAGTTGCTTCACTGATCGCCTCCAATCTTCATACAAAAACCACATTCCAGTTGTCAAAATCACATAGGAGTGATCTAATTTCAACCCGGTCGAATGCACCACCTGGTGGACGGTATGTAGCCAGCTGGTGGATAGTATAAAGCCAACTGCACAAAAATTGGAACGGAGTATATGTTATATACCTACCTACGACACCACATTCCCACCCATTCTGTTATTACAATGAGAAAGAACAAAACCCAGCTAGGTGCAGGCAGCACTCGTGGAATGTGGAGACCATCAGGTGTGATCACAGTAATGCCAGAATACCTACAATTCCTCAGATTAAGAGTCCTTCACTAGTATGAAAGCACACACCCTCAAGCCGCAACGAACGACTGTCAATGCATAAAGAAGAATGGACGGGGACTCGAACCGTGGTACTGACAGGTAGCAGAATCAGCACTGTTTACCATTATGAAGGTTTCAAGACTGGTTTCTGTTACAAGTCTTCATCACCGGTCACCAGCTGTAACGCAACTTTCTTTATAGATCATATGGCCTTGAAGGGATACAAGAACAGATATATTATGAAAGCTTCTGGGGCGGTGGGACGGGACAGTAGGGTCACAGCTGGTGGCCACTGATGCAGACTTGTCACAAAATTCAGTCTGTGAAATCTTCCTATTGTAAGCCTCGTAGCTCGTCTCTTCTTATTCACACACACACACACACACACACACACACACACACACACACACACACACACACACACACACACACACACACACACACACACGAGGAAAGGTTAAGGGAAATCGGACTGACGACACTGGAGGACAGAAGGGTCAGGGGAGACATGATAACGACATACAAGATACTGCGGGGAATAGACAAGGTGGACAGAGATAGGATGTTCCAGAGAGGGGACACAGGGACAAGGGGTCACAACTGGAAGCTGAAGACCTGAAGACTCAGACGAGTCACAGGGACGTTAGGAAGTATTTCTTCAGTCATAGAGTTGTCAGCAAGTGGAATAGCCTAGCAAGTGAAGTAGTGGAGGCAGGAACCATACATAGTTTTAAGAAGAGGTATGACAAAGCTCAGGAAGCAGAGAGAGAGAGGATCCAGTAGCGATCAGTGAAGAGGCGGGGCCAGGAGCCGAGTTTCGACCCCTGCAACCACAATTAGGTGAGTACACACACACACACAGGCACAGGCACACACACACACACACAGGCACACACACACACACAGGCACACACACACACACACACAGGCGCACACACACACAGGCACACACACACAGGCACACAGGCACACACACACACAGGCACACACAGGCACACACACACACAGGCACACACACACACAGGCACACACACACACAGGCACACACACACACACACAGGCACACACACACACAGGCACACACACACACAGGCACACACACACACACACACACACACACACACACACACACACACACACACACACGAAAACAGATTGAATATAGAAACCAGACGCAAATAACTATTTTATAAAAGTTATTTTCAACTTATGGAAGTTAATTTGTTTAATTATAACCGATGGCGTCTTCAGATTTGAAGGTAAGGTTATGCAGGCAGATTTACCTCGTGTATGTATGTATGTATGTATGTATGTATGTATGTGTGTATGTATGTATGTATGTATGTATGTGTGAGAGAGAGAGAGAGAGAGAGAGAGAGAGAGAGAGAGAGAGAAATAGAGAGAGAGAGAGAGAGAGAGAGAGAGAGAGAGAGAGAGAGAGAGAGAGAGAGAGAGAAATAGAGAGAGAAATAGAGAGAAATAGAGAGAAATAGAGAGAGAAATAGAGAGAGAGAAATAGAGAGAGAGAAATAGAGAGAGAAATAGAGAGAGAGAAATAGAGAGAGAGAAATAGAGAGAAATAGAGAGAAATAGAGAGAGAGAAATAGAGAAATAGAGAAATAGAGAGAAATAGAGAGAAATAGAGAGAGAAAGAGAAAGAGAGAGAGAGAAATAGAGAGAAATAGAGAAAGAGAGAGAGAGATTGAGCTACACTTAAAGAGGACGTCTCGTACGCCCCCCCCCCCCCGCCAGGCCCGGCCAGGCTCCCGTGGATGACCCCGCTGTTGCAAGCACTACCACCTGCCAATACTGCTCTGGGTCACTGCTTGCACTCTCGCTCACTGATGCCTTACTCCATCACTGCATGCACATGCTCTCTGGGGTGACTGCATGCATAGTTCAGTTTACAAATTAAGTTACCCTTGCTCAGCTCATTTCGACCTCCAGCCGTATCTATAACAATGAATTATCAGTTTTGGGGGAAAAAAAAATGTTGCTCTCTGAGAATCATGATTTTGAGGTGGCGAAATATGGTGCAGCATTCCAATATGGGTTCAGTAGTTAGAGTAGCTTCAAGAGTTTCCTTCCAGCAGAGCTGACGGGATATCCAATATTGTCAAGTATTCCATTAATGACTACGCCACCTTCAAAGGTTTGTGAGAGAATTGTCTCGCTAAGATTTTAAGTACCTCACTGACTCTTTCAATATTCCCTTATTACCTGCACTTGTTTTTCTTGACCAGTGATCAGCACATATCTCAACATTATGTAAGCATGTACCTAGGTTCCAGGGTTCTACTCTGGCATCCTGACCTTAGTACCCACGTCTCCGGATTCAACTGACCTACCTAATGCCCACGATAACAAAAAAAGAAAAAGTACGGATCGCATAAGAAACTTTTAATGGGGCAAAGTTTTTCTGTGCAGAGCTTACTAAATCCTCACTTTCTAGCCAATCAGGCTGTTGCTGCCCCCAATCCCTAAGCCTACATAGCCATAGCCTGGCTTATCAAGAAATTCTTCTCAGAAAGAAATATTGATAGATCCTACTCTCAAAATGTGAAAAATATTTTCACGCATATTAAAAAGAGTATAGAACACACTGTGCCAAGACGCTGCTTTATTAAAGCCGAGGAAAGATGTCTTCCTTACCTACCTTCACTATACCAGCAGACATTCTCAAATAGCAGAGTTTATTTTCCAATCCCTGCACGCATCAGTATTTTTGGAGTTAAGCAGAGACCAAAATTATACATGCTATTTTTCAGTTTATATTTGGTTATTTTAACTTGAACCAACAGAAATTTATGTATAGTTGACCGTCAATTAAAAATGTTACAACCTGGCAGCGGGAAAAAACATCATTGTAGCTTTAATAATTGAAAACCAAACGTTTATTTATTATGTGTGGTCGAGGCTGCGTTGGGACATAACAATCATAAAGATTTACAACCCAAAATCTGCAGGTGGAAGTATTTTAACTTAATCTAACCTGATTAAATCTAGGAGCCGCTATTTTACATTGACACATTGTTACCAGCGGCTATGCAGCTGCACGTCTAAGATGCTTATTCGAGCAACTATACGCTGAGCAGCTGATCAAAAACTACGATATGCACACTCACATCATGAAATATATTTACCTTCCCAAAAATGAAATACAGGTTAATGTTGGTATGAAGAGTCAGGTGCAACCCTGGTACCTCTCCTCAGAACCACTTAACATTAAACTAGAGATATATAAATGATATAGCAATCTTATACGAGGGAGTACATGGAAAAGGTAGACAGCGGGAGACTCCACCCTTCATTCCTTCCAGCAAAGTTGCCGACTACAGCAAACATGCTCGAGATAATTCTGTGACATACAGAAGAATGTGTATGTCCATTTAATAAATCTTTAACATCAGAATTCGTTTTCTACTACTAGGACTATTACAATCGTTACTGTTTTGTCTACTTTAAAAACTTCTGCTATGTCCTGAGTGGCTTATTGTCATTTAATAATACTTATGCAGATGCTGTGTTAATGTCAGGATTCCGTCGACCACACACAACCCCTACACAGTATCTAGTGGAATCTCATGTTAACAAATTGCTTGTTTAGCTGGCTCTTAGTCAATTTCTTGATCATCATGTCCAGTTATTGACTAATATACTGATATACAGTAAATATCTGCGACTGTATAAGATTTTTATATCCTTGCAGATCGGCCTGCGGCCAGTCTTACCTCTTGATTGCCTCTTCAACTAGACTGTTGGTGCTGACGGCCCGCTGGCTCACAGCCACCACAGTCTAGTTAATTAGGCATTTTGTTGAGCTAGTGCTCGGGCCACTGACTGCTGAGAGAGTATTCCCTTGTTGTGCATATTGATCTGCTGCTCTTCACTGAGTATTTCAACACTTCCAGCCATATTTCTGAGGTGGTATGTGAAATTACCACATTAACTGTTGCTAGTTTAATCCTCAAGGGTGAGAACTAACCCGGGACTCTGGCATGAGATGAGCGGTTCATCAGTGTCAGTATTACGTGGGCACTCGGCATTATACCCATTAATTACCATGCTGCACTCACTACCATGAGCGTAATGCAAAAATAAGATACTGAAATATCGAACAATTATACTTTATTAAATTTGCTTGTAACAGAAAAAAAGACAATGAATAATAAATATACACCCTCAAAGTAGTTTTTTTTTTTATGGCCTAGTTGTTATGCCGCTGCTGCTGCATCCACACTCACGACCGTCCATACCGTGGATGTTTCCTTTTGGCCTCAAAGGCCGTCACTCCGCAAGAGAGGGGGCGCCAAAGAAGAAAACACATTCACCATCATTCATTCAATCGCAATTCAATCTAAAATTTAGATTCCCCTCCTCTTCCAGAGTGCAGGCACGAACTAAGAGTTTCAATGGTACAACCTACATCAGCAACAGTAGTGACCAGACATTGTGTCCTGGTATAAAACACTCCACAATATACACTTTGTTTATTAAGTAACATGGATTAACCAGAGACAACTTTCAAGAGGAAGAATTACACACATGCGCAACAGCTTTGGAGTTGGTGAAGAATACCGTAGTTTTGAAGATTCTGAAGCACAGGCAGTGTCCGTGCTTCAGATTCGGTGGGGGTCGAGTCTCAGCTCCTGGCTCTGCTTCCCATTTATTCACTCACACATCATTCCTAGCCGAATAGGTCTTATCGTACCTAATCTTAAGACCGTCTATGAAATCTGTACCAAAGGCACCATACCTCCAGCGGTGCCTCTTGGCGCTATCGCTCTAGGAATCCCAGAGGAACCCGAATCCACTCACCCACTTGCTTACTAAGCGTAGTCACGTCCATGAACTGTGACTGCCACTATCACACAATAAATATACAATGAAGGTACGAGCGCTGCAGCCCAGATGAAGGGGCAAGGATAACTGGGCAAGGAGAAATGGAGGCTACGGGAGATAAGTCGCAAGAAATTGGAGGATAAGGAGATATATGGAGGAGAAAGGAAAGATGGACGGGGAAGAAATATTGAACTCAGCACAGGAGGGATAAACCTAAGTGAAGCTAAACAAAAATACAAAAACATCATTTTCTTAGTAAGCTTGATATTGCAATACAATACAGAGAAAAATAGATGAAGACCAAAAGGAGTTTGAGGAAATCAGTCTCTGAGCCTGAGTTAAAGTAATCTGTCCATCAATGTGATCTTCAAGCATTCTTCTCTGTATTGGACTGAGGAAGTCACTGGATGGTGAACGTTTCTACAATAAAGATACCAAAGTGTTGTACAAGTGTCTAATTTATTATCCTGTCGGTTCTCTGAAGCAGTTATCTACTTAACAGTGTGTATTCAGGGGAAAGCGCTAAACTAGAAGGGGCCATACAGCACCTGGTTAACAGAAGGTATTTTGCTTTGATATAATGAGTGTAGCCCCAATTCCTGGGATCAAGAGCCTCTCGCCAGCATCAAGGCACCCCACTTGACGGGTGAGTAAAGTTAAGCACTATCAGAATGGTCAAGGCGGCTCATCAATAAAGTATATTACATAGCAACATTATTATTATTTTCAGAGGAGGTTAAACATCACCTGGGAAATGGGAGGTAATCAAGGCTGATCCCACGAGGTGACACCAACCCTTCACCAGCGTCAATACTGTCGCAGGTTACATTGCCTAAGATTTGTCAAGAAACAGCACAAGTTTTTCCTGACGCGGGTCTTAGTCATATATGATGACCCACACCTGGAACTTTTGGTCATCTGATTGAGGCCTCCCGCTGGCTTACCCCTCCATCCCTTTAAAAATTATAATGATTATAACCATTTTATAGTGACGCAGTGTCTCTGGAGACCCCGCAGTCTACACCTCCACACTTCCACCTACTTACCAACCTAGAGCCTTCCTTCCCACCTACTTACCTACCCCTATCAATACCTACTTCCCTGACTCTTCCCTAACCTTCCTACCTCCCTTTCTCCCTCTTCTCTTACCTTCCTACCCTCCTCTCTCCTCTCCTCTCCTAACGCTTTTCCTAACCTACTTCCTCTCCCCACCTACCCCGACCTATCTCAACCTATCAATATTCCATCGTACTCGCATCCCTGGTATTCCCCCCAAACCCCACAAGACTCCTCTTAATGTAATTGAGCGTGCGTGCGTGCGTGTCTGTGAGAGAGAGAGAGAGAGAGAGAGAGAGAGAGAGTGAGTCCATCCTGCAAGATAACTGGAAGGTATTTCAGGTTTAATTCAGTGAACTGGAGCACAGATCCAATTCCCTAGATCAAGAGCCCCTCACCAACATCAAGGAACCTTCCTTGAGGGGAGGAAACCTCTGAAGCTGCCCTAGCTACTGAACCTTCAATGGAATACTTGACGATATAGTGGTAAAGGGTTAAGTCTCCCGGGTCAGGCTGACACATTTAAACACTCAGTAAAGCAACCTATCCTGTGTGACGGACTATCAGGGGAAAATAGTAACTTTCGTTTCGGTGTAACTATCATACAGAACTCAGCAGCAGCTCACTGTTGATGGAATCAGTTAACCTAAATTAAACAAAAAATACTTTTGCACCCCCCGATTTGTACTCTCAAATTTGTTTACGGGGACTGAGTACTGGTTTCTGCCTCAGTAAACAACCTTTTGTACTGCCTCAGTAAACATTCTGTACTAAGTAAACAACCTTTTGTACTGCCTCAGTAAACAATCTCTCCACTGTCTCAGTAAACAATCTCTCCACTGTCTCAGTAAACAATCTCTCCACTGCCTCAGTAAACAATCTCTCCACTGCCTCAGTAAACAAGCTCTCCACTGTCTCAGTAAACAAGCTCTCCACTGTCTCAGTAAACAAGCTCTCCACTGTCTCAGTAAACAAGCTCTCCACTGTTTCAGTAAACAAGCTCTCCACTGTCTCAGTAAACAAGCTCTCCACTGTCTCAGTAAACAAGCTCTCCACTGTCTCAGTAAACAAGCTCTCCACTGTCTCAGTAAACAAGCTCTCCACTGTCTCAGTAAACAAGCTCTCCACTGTTTCAGTAAACAAGCTCTCCACTGTCTCAGTAAACAAGCTCTCCACTGTCTCAGTAAACAAGCTCTCCACTGTCTCAGTAAACAAGCTCTCCACTGTCTCAGTAAACAAGCTCTCCACTGCCTCAGTAAACAATCTCTCCACTGCCTCAGTAAACAAGCTCTCCACTGTCTCAGTAAACAAGCTCTCCACTGTCTCAGTAAACAAGCTCTCCACTGTCTCAGTAAACAAGCTCTCCACTGTCTCAGTAAACAAGCTCTCCACTGTTTCAGTAAACAAGCTCTCCACTGTCTCAGTAAACAAGCTCTCCACTGTCTCAGTAAACAAGCTCTCCACTGTCTCAGTAAACAAGCTCTCCACTGTCTCAGTAAACAAGCTCTCCACTGTCTCAGTAAACAAGCTCTCCACTGTCTCAGTAAACAAGCTCTCCACTGTCTCAGTAAACAAGCTCTCCACTGTCTCAGTAAACAAGCTCTCCACTGTCTCAGTAAACAAGCTCTCCACTGTCTCAGTAAACAAGCTCTCCACTGTCTCAGTAAACAAGCTCTCCACTGCCTCAGTAAACAATCTCTCCACTGTCTCAGTAAACAATCTCTCCGCTGTCTCAGTAAACAATCTCTCCACTGTCTCAGTAAACAATCTCTCCGCTGTCTCAGTAAACAATCTCTCCACTGTCTCAGTAAACAATCTCTCCGCTGTCTCAGTAAACAATCTCTCCACTGTCTCAGTAAACAAGCTCTCCACTGTCTCAGTAAACAATCTCTCCACTGTCTCAGTAAACAATCTCTCCACTGTCTCAGTAAACAATCTCTCCGCTGTCTCAGTAAACAATCTCTCCACTGCCTCAGTAAACAATCTCTCCACTGTCTCAGTAAACAATCTCTCCACTGTCTCAGTAAACAATCTCTCCACTGTCTCAGTAAACAATCTCTCCACTGCCTCAGTAAACAATCTCTCCACTGCCTCAGTAAACAATCTCTCCACTGCCTCAGTAAACAATCTCTCCACTGTCTCAGTAAACAATCTCTCCACTGTCTCAGTAAACAATCTCTCCATTACCTCAGTAAACAATCTCTCCGCTGTCTCAGTAAACAATCTCTCCATTACCTCAGTAAACAATCTCTCCGCTGTCTCAGTAAACAATCTCTCCACTGCCTCAGTAAACAATCTCTCCACTGCCTCAGTAAACAATCTCTCCACTGCCTCAGTAAACAATCTCTCCACTGCCTCAGTAAACAATCTCTCCACTGCCTCAGTAAACAATCTCTCCATTACCTCAGTAAACAATCTCTCCACTGCCTCAGTAAACAATCTCTACATTATCTCAGTAAACAATCTCTCCACTGCCTCAGTAAACAATCTCTCCACTGCCTCAGTAAACAATCTCTCCACTGCCTCAGTAAACAATCTCTCCATTATCTCAGTAAACAATCTCTCCATTATCTCAGTAAACAATCTCTCCACTGCCTCAGTAAACAATCTCTCCACTGTCTCAGTAAACAATCTCTCCATTATCTCACTAAACAATGTCCTAGAAACTCGCGAGTAAACAACAGCATTAAGTTGGATCAATTTACTGACAGGACCACAGAGGTGTTTTTCACCTCAGTGTTAAGGAAAATTACGACCTTGCTGTACTCTCACTTCCTAAATCACATCTGAAATTTTTAATTACCTCACGTCAAATATACTGCTCGAGTGAAGGGAAACAAACTGCCCAAGTGAAAGGAAACACAAGCTGCCCGAGTGAAGGAAAACTACAAACTGCCTGAGTGAAGGGAAGCTACAAACTGCCTGAGTGAAGGAAAACTACAAACTACCAGAGTGAAGGGAAACAAACTGCCTGAGTGAAGGGAAACACAAACTACCAGAGTGAAGGGAAACAAACTGCCTGAGTGAAGGGAAACACAAACTACCAGAGTGAAGGGAAACAAACTGCCTGAGTGAAGGGAAACACAAACTACCAGAGTGAAGGGAAACAAACTGCCTGAGTGAAGGGAAACACAAACTGCCTGAGTTAAGGGAAACACAAACTACCAGAATGAAGGGAAACACAAACTGCCTGAGTGAAGGGAAACACAAATTGCCTAAGTGTAGAGGGAAACACAAACTGCCTGAGTGAAGGGAAACGCAAACTGCCTGAGTGAAGAGAAACACAAACTGCCTGAGTGAAGGGAAACACAAACTGGTGTTTGGTCGAAGAAAAAACTTTAATCTTCAGCGAAACATTTCAGTCACTCGAAATTCACTAAAATTATGTAATTAAAAATGTAAACTTCCCCAGCAAAGGTGACGAAAATACTTATCAACACCTCAGGTATAAACCAGGAGCAGCAGCACCAGGAGCAGCAGCACCAGGAGCAGCAGCAGCACCAGGAGCAGCAGCAACACCAGGAGCAGCAGCACCAGGAGCAGCAGCAGCATTAGGAGCAGCAGCACCAGGAGGAATATCAGGAAGGGCAGCAGGAGGAATAACACCAGGAACATCAGGAAGAACAGCATGAGGAATAACAGGGGGGGCAGCAGGAGGAATAACAGGAGGAACAGCAGGAGGGCCAGCAGGAACAGCAGGAGGGTAAGCAGGGAAAAGAGTGGCAAAAAAAAGGAGAATGTTGTCATTATTATTATTTCTTATTATTTTCGCTATTACTGGATAAGGAAGACAATTACTAAAGGTTGACAAGTACTGAACGTAGTGTGGATACAAGGTGGTCAAGGTACAGGTTTCTTCTCAAGCTTTTAGCTTAATATTATGACTTCTTGCAGCCACGGACTCCTGACTGATTCTCCAATTACATAGGTTTCATTGATATAAATATATGCACAAGCCCTCAAGCCACTAACTGAAGTTTTCCTCGTAGTTGTAACTTATATCCACTTAACTATTTTTTTCAGTTAACGCGCGTTAACTGAAATCTAGAGAAGGGTTAACACCTTCTAACAGCGTCAAGTTGCTCAAAGGCCAACTCTAGTTCTCACAAAATTCAAAACACTGCAGTTAATGCTTGATTTTTTTTCGAAAATTACTTACGATAATCATTTCAAGTCTAGGGAAGGAGCCAGAAGCTCTACCAGGAGCTCTATGCATATATACATACAATATATACTATATTTATGTACATTTCCTTGAATATCTGTAAGCACATGAAAGTGCTCACGTTTTCTTGTTTATTTTTTCAGTGGTAATTTTGTTTTTATTATTTTTGAGGACTCGCTCAAGATCGGCGAATGATCGCCTGATACAGGTGGCCCTACGTCAGGTAAACTGCCTTCGTCAGACTATCGTCTGGTTACCGACTGAGTGGCGTCTTAGGCGCCTCCTACGGCATGATTCAAAGCAACACTGACGCTAGTTTGGCTTCCGTCTCCATGCAGCTGGGGACCCTCCTCCACGATCTCCTTCACACTTTCATGGACATATCCTTCTTCCGGATGATCAAAAATAAGATGTCGCAAAAAAAGGTTGCTATGCACCTGCCTTTTCTTCAAAACTCCACGACGAATTGGTCTAAGTTGGACCGAAACGTCGTTATAAGCTTTCTTCTTCTATGTGCGGGTTATTTGTGTGTAAACTCCACATCTTTGTCTAGCGAGTATTCGTCAACTGACTTACACACCTCCAACCCGCCGGTAAAACACTCAATGATAAAATGAATGCTAACATCATTTCTTCAGTAGACTATCACCAACAGCCTAGCTGGACAGAGACTGAACCGCGAATGAGTTCTGATTCTCAATCAATAAATAGCCTTTATGGGTTCAGCGTTTCACGAAAAAACAATGTACAATTTAATAAAATATTCATGAAGGTTGTGGTAATGGTATAACTTACCGGAAGGCAGGAGTGTAGCTTGGACCCTGCAACTACTGGGTCGCACACCATACACCTTGTACACGGCAAGGCCGGAGGGGTCTTCCTTGGTGGCGGCTTCCTCCTCCTCCCGGGGCTCCCTCCTGCAGCAGAACAGGAGGCAGAGGGCATCCGACGACAGCCACGACGAAGACGAAGAACCCACCACACCAGGATTCCCCTCACTACGAGAACCCACTAGGGCAGGGCTTCCTACACCATGGGAACCCACTTGGGCAGGGCTCCCCACACAACGGGAACCCACTAGAATAGAGCTCGTCTCAACACCGGAACCCACTAAGGCAGGGCTTCCCACACCACGGGAACATAGAAGGTCAGGGTTTCTCTCGCCCCTAGAACCCACTAGGACAGGGCTTCTCACACCACTGTAACCCACTAACACAGGGTTCCTCACACCACTGACTTCCAACTCACTCACTAGTTCGCCACACACACACCCATCACAAGGCTTATTACCCAAGCCTTCCACACTTGTTGGGGCAAGAGTCCTCGCTTTTGGAGGCGCCTGCCCCTTTGTCGCTGCCCTGGACACACCTGCATGTATCCCTGTGTCGTGCCTGTGTGTGTTACCAGGCACCTGTTGACGGGCGGTGCATGACTGTACTTGTGGACGGGTGTAAACTGACGGATGATGTTGACAGATGTCAGCGTGATGCGAGAGACTGTCAGCTGGTTGAAGGCGCAGGTGAGCATCCGGTGACTGCAAGCGAAGCTGAGCATTTGCCAACTGCAGGCGTAGGTGAGCATCAGGTGACTGCAGATGTACGCGTATACGCTTTGGCAGCAGTTGTGGCTTCGTATCCGCCGACTGCACGCGAGGGCGTACAGCAGGAGAGTGTAAACACCTGTCAGCCGTGTGTGGGCGTAAGCAGACATCTGTGTGTAGGCGTGGGTGTATGACTCGTGAGGGCGGAGGAGGGTGAGTATTAGGCAGGTGTTGGTGTGTGTCAGCTGACAGCTGTTTGTCGTGACGAGTGTCGCCAGTGGCGCCGTCTACAGGACGTAGCTTCACCATGCATTAGGCCACCCTTCTGATGCACGACGATCATGTAGTTCCTGGGTGTGCTCACAGCATTGGCCACCCACTCATACCAGGGTATGAGCCTCACTACTGACGGCGATGCTCACTCAGTATTTACGTCTCTTCACAGCCTTCAGCACTTAGGTCGATACAGTGTATGCCTCGATTAGCAGATGAAGGATCGAGCCTTTAGAACTCCCTGCGCCACAAGACCCACACGGGTTTAATTCTTCATATCACTTTATAATGTTAAGTGTTGTGTGATGATTCACATTATGAACAAGTGTTGTGGCACATTATTATTACTATTATTACTAAAGAGGAAACGCTATACTCGTAGGGGTCATACACCACCTGGAGAATAGTAAGCAATCTTATTTGATCCAAGGAAGGAGAGGAAAGGTCCAATTCCTTGAATCAAGAGTCCCGTCACCGGCATCAGGGAGGTTCCGTACACTTGTTCCACAACATACATAATGTTAATATGTAGCTAGCGTGAAAGGGCTCTTGACTTGAGTTACTGGAGCCGCCCCTCCATTTGGATCGAAGTTTATACACTCAAATTTCCTAGGCGCTGTATGACCCCTGCGGGTTTTCACTTCTTTCTAATTACAGTTCATTATGCATTAAACCATCCCAAGTCCACCATACGCATATTCCTACCAATTTCCAACCTATTTCAGAGCATTCCTAGTCCATTTAGCTCATCATCTCTTCTCGTAAAGCATATCACCAATATCGTAC